>NC_138312.1:64427500-64585000 GCF_965601325.2 Salmo salar | reverse complement strand
ACCAGCGTCACTGTAACTGTCTCAGTATCCCTAACAGCATCTTGTTCACCAGGCCCACTCACCAGCTTCACTGTAACTGTCTCAGCATCCCAAATAGCATCCTGTTCACTGGGCCCACTCACCAGCGTCACTGTAACTGTCTCAGTATCCCTAACAGCATCTTGTTCACCAGGCCCACTCACCAGCTTCACTGTAACTGTCTCAGCATCCCAAATAGCATCCTGTTCACTGGGCCCACTCACCAGCGTCACTGTAACTGTCTCAGTATCCCTAACAGCATCCTGTTCACTGGGCCCACTCACCAGCTTCACTGTAACTGTCTCAGCATCCCAAATAGCATCCTGTTCACTGGGCCCACTCACCAGCTTCACTGTAACTGTCTCAGTATCCCAAATAGCATCCTGTTCACTGGGCCCACTCACCAGCTTCACTGTAACTGTCTCAGCATCCCAAATAGCATCCTGTTCACTGGGCCCACTCACCAGCGGCACTGTAACTGTCTCAACATCCCAAATAACATCCTGTTCACTGGGCCCACTCACCAGCTTCACTGTAACTGTCTCAGCATTCCAAATAGCATCCTGTTCACTGGCCCACTCACCAGCTTCACTGTAACTGTCTCAACATCTCAAACAGCATCCTGTTCACTGGGCCCACTCACCAGCGTCACTGTAACTGTCTCAGTATCCCAAACAGCATCCTGTTCACCGGGCCCACTCACCAGCTTCACTGTAACTGTCTCAGCATCCCAAATAGCATCCTGTTCACTGGGCCCACTCACCAGCGTCACTGTAACTGTCTCAGTATCCCTAACAGCATCCTGTTCACTGGGCCCACTCACCAGCTTCACTGTAACTGTCTCAGCATCCCAAATAGCATCCTGTTCACTGGGCCCACTCACCAGCGTCACTGTAACTGTCTCAGTATCCCTAACAGCATCCTGTTCACTGGGCCCACTCACCAGCGTCACTGTAACTGTCTCAACATCTCAAACAGCATCCTGTTCACTGGGCCCACTCACCAGCGGCACTGTAACTGTCTCAGCATCCCAAACAGCATCTTGTTCACCGGGCCCACTCACCAGCTTCACTGTAACTGTCTCAACATCTCAAACAGCATCCTGTTCACTGGGCCCACTCACCAGCGTCACTGTAACTGTCTCAACATCTCAAACAGCATCCTGTTCACTGGGCCCACTCACCAGCGGCACTGTAACTGTCTCAGCATCCCAAACAGCATCTTGTTCACCGGGCCCACTCACCAGCTTCACTGTAACTGTCTCAGCATCCCAAACAGCATCTTGTTCACCGGGCCCACTCACCAGCTTCACTGTAACTGTCTCAACATCTCAAACAGCATCCTGTTCACTGGGCCCACTCACCAGCGTCACTGTAACTGTCTCAACATCTCAAACAGCATCCTGTTCACTGGGCCCACTCACCAGCGGCACTGTAACTGTCTCAGTATCCCAAACAGCATCTTGTTCACCGGGCCCACTCACCAGCTTCACTGTAACTGTCTCAACATCTCAAACAGCATCCTGTTCACTGGGCCCACTCACCAGCTTCACTGTAACTGTCTCAGCATCCCAAACAGCATCCTGTTCACCGGGCCCACTCACCACTGTATAAGCAGTCCCTCAGTAAAGATACGTGAGTCCAGTGTATATTGAGATGCACAGTCCTCTCCTCTCTCTCTGAGGGGGGTAATATGTTCATTCCAGTTCACTCTTTAGGAAGCCTACTAATTACCATATTTATCTTGTGTTCAGATGAGCCACATCCTCCCAGTTAGCCACATGACTAGTGATATTTCCATGACGATGACCATATAACAGACTGATGAGTAGTGATGTTTCCATGACGATGACCGCACAACAGACTGATGAGTAGTGATGTTTCCATGACGATGACAGCACAACAGACTGATGAGTAGTGATGTTTCCATAGTGATGACAGCACAACAGACTGATGAGTAGTGATGTTTCCATAGTGATGACAGCACAACAGACCACCGCTGTGTCCAAAATGGCACCCTATTTCCTATGTGCTCTGGTCTAAAGTAGTGCACCATGTAGGGAATAGGGCCCTGGTGTAAAGTAGTGCACTATATAGGGAATAGGGCCCTGGTGTAAAGTTGTGCACTATATAGGGAATGGGGCCCTTGTCTAAAGTAGTGCACTATATAGGGAATGGGGTGCCATTTGGGATGCACACCCACTGTGGGTGCAGGATTTTTCTCCAGCCCTGCTCTAACACACCCGATTAAGCTGATCAAATGCTCATCAGGACCTTGATTAGCTGAATCAGCTGTTTTACTTAGAGTAAGGCTGGAGATGAAGCCTGCACTCCCAGTAGCAGACCTAATGTAAAACTGACAGCAGCCATGTCAGCTTCCAGACGCGGTAATGTAAAACTGACAGCAGCCATGTCAGCTTCCAGACGCGGTAATGTAAAACTGACAGCAGCCATGACAGCTTCCAGACGCGGTAATGTAAAACTGACAGCAGCCATGTCAGCTTCCAGACGCGGTAATGTAAAACTGACAGCAGCCATGTCAGCTTCCAGACGCGGTAATGTAAAACTGACAGCAGCCATGACAGCTTCCAGACGCGGTAATGTAAAACTGACAGCAGCCATGTCAGCTTCCTGACGCGGTAATGTAAAACTGACAGCAGCCATGTCAGCTTCCAGACGCGGTAATGTAAAACTGACAGCAGCCATGACAGCTTCCAGACGCGGTAATGTAAAACTGACAGCAGCCATGTCAGCTTCCAGACGCGGTAATGTAAAACTGACAGCAGCCATGACAGCTTCCTGACGCGGTAATGTAAAACTGACAGCAGCCATGTCAGCTTCCTGACGCGGTAATGTAAAACTGACAGCAGCCATGTCAGCTTCCTGACGCGGTAATGTAAAACTGACAGCAGCCATGACAGCTTCCAGACGCGGTAATGTAAAACTGACAGCAGCCATGTCAGCTTCCAGACGCGGTAATGTAAAACTGACAGCAGCCATGTCAGCTTCCTGACGCGGTAATGTAAAACTGACAGCAGCCATGACAGCTTCCAGACGCGGTAATGTAAAACTGACAGCAGCCATGACAGCTTCCAGACGCGGTAATGTAAAACTGACAGCAGCCATGTCAGCTTCCAGACGCGGTAATGTAAAACTGACAGCAGCCATGACAGCTTCCAGACGCGGTAATGTAAAACTGACAGCAGCCATGTCAGCTTCCAGACGCGGTAATGTAAAACTGACAGCAGCCATGACAGCTTCCTGACGCGGTAATGTAAAACTGACAGCAGCCATGTCAGCTTCCTGACGCGGTAATGTAAAACTGACAGCAGCCATGTCAGCTTCCTGACGCGGTAATGTAAAACTGACAGCAGCCATGACAGCTTCCAGACGCGGTAATGTAAAACTGACAGCAGCCATGTCAGCTTCCAGACGCGGTAATGTAAAACTGACAGCAGCCATGTCAGCTTCCTGACGCGGTAATGTAAAACTGACAGCAGCCATGACAGCTTCCAGACGCGGTAATGTAAAACTGACAGCAGCCATGACAGCTTCCAGACGCGGTAATGTAAAACTGACAGCAGCCATGTCAGCTTCCAGACGCGGTAATGTAAAACTGACAGCAGCCATGACAGCTTCCAGACGCGGTAATGTAAAACTGACAGCTTCCAGACACTAGTGGACAGATCGAGAAACAGAAGGATAGGAAGAGTGATGGAGAGGCATTGACTTTTGGATGAGTGTCATTTTAATCGGAAACATCTTTTGGACGGACGGCAACATTATTTATCCCTCATCTCACCCTGTCACTCTGACTGTCAGAAGGTAAATTATAATAATATCAGGGGTGCTGAAGGATCTCTGTGTAGACTGGCTCTGACATCACTTCCTCTTCCTGCCTAGGGGAACGGTCATGAGCGTGACTTCCTGGATGACAGACGTGTTTTCATCATGGACGTCTACAACCGATACATCTACCCTGGAGACGGATATGCAAAGAGTAAGATACCTCTAACCTATGACCCCCTAACCCTCTACAACCGATACATCTACCCTGGAGATGGATACCCTAAGAGTAAGATACCTCTAACCTATGACCCCCTAACCCTCTACAACCGATACATCTACCCTGGAGATGGATACCCTAAGAGTAAGATACCTCTAACCTATGACCCCCTAACCCTCTACAACTGATACATCTACCCTGGAGATGGATACCCTAAGAGTAAGATACCTCTAACCTATGACCCCCTAACCCTCTACAACCGATACATCTACCCTGGAGATGGATACCCTAAGAGTAAGATACCTCTAACCTATGACCCCCTAACCCTCTACAACCGATACATCTACCCTGGAGATGGATACCCTAAGAGTAAGATACCTCTAACCTAGGACCCCCTAACCCTCTACAACCGATACATCTACCCTGGAGATGGATACCCTAAGAGTAAGATACCTCTAACCTATGACCCCCTAACCCTCTACAACCGATACATCTACCCTGGAGATGGATACCCTAAGAGTAAGATACCTCTAACCTATGACCCCCTAACCCTCTACAACCGATACATCTACCCTGGAGATGGATACCCTAAGAGTAAGATACCTCTAACCTATGACCCCCTAACCCTCTACAACCGATACATCTACCCTGGAGATGGATACCCTAAGAGTAAGATACCTGAAAATGATCTCCATTTTATTTTTTTGGGGTACTAAATTGGATATTGTGTTTTTGAGGCCACTGGACTATGAAATCAATAGTAGTTTGATATTATTCTTATAGTGTGTTGCTGTATAGAATAGTGGTTTGATTGTTGTGTCCCACAGGGGGCAGACTCTGACCTGTCCCACTCTGACCTGTCCCACTCTGACCTGTCCCACTCTGACCTGTCCCACTCTGACCTGTCCCACTCCGACCTGTCCCACTCCGACCTGTCCCACTCTGACCTGTCCCACTCTGACCTGTCCCACACTGCTGCCTAAAGAGATGTCTCTTCTCTGACTCTCTACCCCTCTACCTGAAGACATAACGGTGTTCTCTGACTCTTCCTCTACCTGAAGACATAACGGTGTTCTCTGACTCTTCCTCTACCTGAAGACATAACGGTGTTCTCTGACTCTTCCTCTACCTGAAGACATAACGGTGTTCTCTGACTCTTCCTCTACCTGAAGACATAACGGTGTTCTCTGACTCTTCCTCTACCTGAAGACATAACGGTGTTCTCTGACTCTTCCTCTACCTGAAGACATAACGGTGTTCTCTGACTCTTCCTCTACCTGAAGACATAACGGTGTTCTCTGACTCTTCCTCTACCTGACGACATAACGGTGTTCTCTGACTCTTCCTCTACCTGAAGACATAACGGTGTTCTCTGACTCTTCCTCTACCTGAAGACATAACGGTGTTCTCTGACTCTTCCTCTACCTGAAGACATAACGGTGTTCTCTGACTCTTCCTCTACCTGACGACATAACGGTGTTCTCTGACTCTTCCTCTACCTGACGACATAACGGTGTTCTCTGACTCTTCCTCTACCTGAAGACATAACGGTGTTCTCTGACTCTTCCTCTACCTGAAGACATAACGGTGTTCTCTGACTCTTCCTCTACCTGAAGACATAACGGTGTTCTCTGACTCTTCCTCTACCTGAAGACATAACGGTGTTCTCTGACTCTCTACCCCTCTACCTGAAGACATAACGGTGTTCTCTGACTCTTCCTCTACCTGAAGACATAACGGTGTTCTCTGACTCTTCCTCTACCTGAAGACATAACGGTGTTCTCTGACTCTCTACCCCTCTACCTGAAGACATAACGGTGTTCTCTGACTCTCTACCCCTCTACCTGAAGACATAACGGTGTTCTCTGACTCTTCCTCTACCTGAAGACATAACGGTGTTCTCTGACTCTTCCTCTACCTGAAGACATAACGGTGTTCTCTGACTCTTCCTCTACCTGAAGACATAACGGTGTTCTCTGACTCTACCTGAAGACATAACGGTGTTCTCTGACTCTTCCTCTACCTGAAGACATAACGGTGTTCTCTGACTCTTCCTCTACCTGAAGACATAACGGTGTTCTCTGACTCTCTACCCCTCTACCTGAAGACATAACGGTGTTCTCTGACTCTTCCTCTACCTGACGACATAACGGTGTTCTCTGACTCTCTACCCCTCTACCTGAAGACATAACGGTGTTCTCTGACTCTCTACCCCTCTACCTGAAGACATAACGGTGTTCTCTGACTCTTCCTCTACCTGAAGACATAACGGTGTTCTCTGACTCTTCCTCTACCTGAAGACATAACGGTGTTCTCTGACTCTTCCTCTACCTGAAGACATAACGGTGTTCTCTGACTCTTCCTCTACCTGAAGACATAACGGTGTTCTCTGACTCTTCCTCTACCTGAAGACATAACGGTGTTCTCTGACTCTTCCTCTACCTGAAGACATAACGGTGTTCTCTGACTCTCTACCCCTCTACCTGAAGACATAACGGTGTTCTCTGACTCTTCCTCTACCTGAAGACATAACGGTGTTCTCTGACTCTTCCTCTACCTGAAGACATAACGGTGTTCTCTGACTCTTCCTCTACCTGAAGACATAACGGTGTTCTCTGACTCTTCCTCTTCCTGAAGACTGTTCTCATTCTGTCCCTCTCAAACAAACCCTCTCCATACCTGCTGGAAAAGTGTGTGTATGTGTGTGTGTGTGTGTGTGTGTCGGTGCAATAAGTGTGTGTGTGTGTGTGTGTGTGGTTGTGTGTGTGTGTGTGTGTTGGACCTGTACAGTTGATTATTTCAGGAGGTTTAATCAGTGTCTCATTATTCTGTTGTACTTTCAAAACAAATGTAAAATAGTTTAATTCATAACAGGCATGAAATGACTTGGGTTCTATGGGTTCTATCAATGGAAACAGGATGCACCAGCTCAATTTCGAATCTCATAGCAGGGGGTCTGAGTACAATACTTTCCGAATGCACTGTACATTGTTGTGTTTCCCGGGGCGATTAAATGTAAGGCACTGGGGGAACGAAGGACCTGTCTGTCTACCTGTCTCTCTACCTGTCTCTCTACCTGTCTCTCTACCTGTCTCTCTACCTGTCTGTCTACCTGTCTCTCTACCTGTCTGTCTACCTGTCTCTCTACCTGTCTCACTACCTGTCTGTCTACCTGTCTCTCTACCTGTCTGTCTACCTGTCTCTCTACCTGTCTCTCTACCTGTCTGTCTACCTGTCTCTCTACCTGTCTGTCTACCTGTCTCTCTACCTGTCTCTCTACCTGTCTGTCTACGTGTCTGTCTACCTGTCTCTCTACCTGTCTCTCTACCTGTCTGTCTATGTCTCTCTCAGGAGCCATAAAGCGTCAGGTGGAGCTGGACTGGGGGACGGAGGATGATGAGTACCTCGGGAAGGTAGAGCTCCACACGGAGGGTGCTCTCAATGAGGTCCAGCCTGACATCATAGTATACAACGCCGGGACAGACATCCTGGACGGAGACCCCCTGGGAGGGCTGGCTATCTCACCACAGGTAGGGTTGGTAGGGGACTGGCTATCTCACCACAGGTAGGGTTGGTAGGGGACTGGCTATCTCACCACAGGTAGGGTTGGTAGGGGACTGGCTATCTCACCACAGGTAGGGTTGGTAGGGGACTGGCTATCTCACCACAAGTAGGGTTGGTAGGGGACTGGCTATCTCACCACAGGTAGGGTTGGTAGGGGACTGGCTATCTCACCACAGGTAGGGTTGGTAGGGGACTGGCTATCTCACCACAGGTAGGGTTGGTAGGGGACTGGCTATCTCACCACAGGTAGGGTTGGTAGGGGACTGGCTATCTCACCACAGGTAATGTTGGTAGGGGACTGGCTATCTCACCACAGGTAGGGTTGGTAGGGGACTGGCTATCTCACCACAGGTAGGGTTGGTAGAGGACTGGCTATCTCACCACAGGTAATGTTGGTAGGGGACTGGCTATCTCACCACAGGTAGGGTTGGTAGAGGACTGGCTATCTCACCACAGGTAGGGTTGGTAGAGGACTGGCTATCTCACCACAGGTAGGGTTGGTAGAGGACTGGCTATCTCACCACAGGTAGGGTTGGTAAGGGACTGGCTATCTCACCACAGGTAGGGTTGGTAGGGGACTGGCTATCTCACCACAGGTAATGTTGTAGGGGACTGGCTATCTCACCACAGGTAGGGTTGGTAAGGGACTGGCTATCTCACCACAGGTAGGGTTGGTAAGGGACTGGCTATCTCACCACAGGTAGGGTTGGTAAGGGACTGGCTATCTCACCACAGGTAGGGTTGGTAGAGGACTGGCTATCTCACCACAGGTAGGGTTGTTAGAGGACTGGCTATCTCACCACAGGTAGGGTTGGTAGAGGACTGGCTATCTCACCACAGGTAGGGTTGGTAGGGGACTGGCTATCTCACCACAGGTAGGGTTGGTAGAGGACTGGCTATCTCACCACAGGTAGGGTTAGTAGAGGACTGGCTATCTCACCACAGGTAGGATTGGTAGGGGACTGGCTATCTCACCACAGGTAGGGTTAGTAGGGGACTGGCTATCTCACCACAGGTAGGGTTGGTAGAGGACTGGCTATCTCACCACAGGTAGGGTTGGTAGAGGACTGGCTATCTCACCACAGGTAGGGTTGGTAGAGGACTGGCTATCTCACCACAGGTAGGGTTGGTAGAGGACTGGCTATCTCACCACAGGTAGGGTTGGTAGAGGACTGGCTATCTCACCACAGGTAGGGTTGGTAAGGGACTGGCTATCTCACCACAGGTAGGGTTGGTAGGGGACTGGCTATCTCACCACAGGTAATGTTGTAGGGGACTGGCTATCTCACCACAGGTAGGGTTGGTAAGGGACTGGCTATCTCACCACAGGTAGGGTTGGTAAGGGACTGGCTATCTCACCACAGGTAGGGTTGGTAAGGGACTGGCTATCTCACCACAGGTAGGGTTGGTAGAGGACTGGCTATCTCACCACAGGTAGGGTTGTTAGAGGACTGGCTATCTCACCACAGGTAGGGTTGGTAGAGGACTGGCTATCTCACCACAGGTAGGGTTGGTAGGGGACTGGCTATCTCACCACAGGTAGGGTTGGTAGAGGACTGGCTATCTCACCACAGGTAGGGTTAGTAGAGGACTGGCTATCTCACCACAGGTAGGATTGGTAGGGGACTGGCTATCTCACCACAGGTAGGGTTGGTAGAGGACTGGCTATCTCACCACAGGTAGGGTTGGTAGAGGACTGGCTATCTCACCACAGGTAGGGTTGGTAGGGGACTGGCTATCTCACCACAGGTAGGGCTGGTAGGGGACTGGCTATCTCACCACAGGTAGGGTTGGTAGGGGACTGGCTATCTCACCACAGGTAGGGTTGGTAGAGGACTGGCTATCTCACCACAGGTAGGGTTGGTAGGGGACTGGCTATCTCACCACAGGTAGGGTTGGTAGAGGACTGGCTATCTCACCACAGGTAGGGCTGGTAGGGGACTGGCTATCTCACCACAGGTAATGTTGGTAGGGGACTGGCTATCTCACCACAGGTAGGTTTGGCAGAGGAGTCAGTCTTTCCATTCCCTGAGATGGTCATCACTTGTTCTTTAAAACCTCCAGACCAGCTGTCCTCATTGTTATGTCTCCACCTGTCCCCCCTGAGGAGGGTGTGTGTTTGTGGGGACTGTCCAGATGTCTCCTTCCCACCTGGCAATTCTGGGGTTAATGGCTGTGAATGGAGGGGAAAGGGAAGCATGCGGGCAGAGAGGAAGAGAAACACAGAGCTCCAGTCCCTCAGGGGACTGGCTGTGGAATGATTCTATCATAATATGACGTTATGCAGCATTTGTTCATCCTCATTGCTTTGGGTTGTTATTGGACACTAAGATTAAATGACAAAAACCAAATTATTCAACTGTTTTTCTTAGAGGCTGTCTAGACTCAAACTGAAGCTTAAATACTCCTCTCTTCCAGGGCATAGTAAAGAGGGATGAGATAGTTTTCCGGGCAGCACGAAGGAGAGGGATTCCCATCCTGATGGTGACGTCTGGCGGATATCAGAAGAGGACAGCTCGCATCATCGCTGACTCCATCATCAACCTGCGACGCCAGGGCCTGATTGGAGGGAATGAGGATGGGGATGTGACAGAGGAGTGTGTGGGCGGAGTCTCCCTCATGATGAGCAGCTCTGACTCCTCCCCTTCCTCTGTGTCGACAGGACCAGCACCCAACACCATCTGACTGGAACTGAACATGAGTTGGATCTTAAGGCCCAGAGCTTCTCCTGGAAACCTATTGTGCTCGGGATTAGAGTGCCTTTTCAGACTTCCCCGCGATCTTACTGATGCCCAAGGTGACTGTGGCAGGGGTTGGTAATGGTACAGGGTTGGTCAGGTAGCCTAGTGGTTAAGAGTCAGTAATTGGTTGGGTGGGTGGTTAAGTGGTTGGGCCAGTAATCAAAAGGTCGCTGGTTTGAATCCCCGAGCCAGCTAGGTGAAAAATCTCTGGATAACAGTTTCTGCTAAATTACTAAAATGTAAATGTCTGAGACATTCTGTAGTGGTACGGGGTTGGTCTGAGACATTCTGTAGTGGTACGGGGTTGGTCTGAGACATTCTGTAGCGGTACGGGGTTGGTCTGAGACGGGGTTGGTCTGAGACATTCTGTAGTGGTACAGGGTTGGTCTGAGACGGGGTTGGTCTGAGACATTCTGTAGTGGTACGGGGTTGGTCTGAGACATTCTGTAGTGGTACGGGGTTGATCTGAGACATTCTGTAGTGGTACGGGGTTGGTCTGAGACATTCTGTAGTGGTACGGGGTTGGTCTGAGACATTCTGTAGGGGTACGGGGTTGGTCTGAGACATTCTGTAGGGGTACGGGGTTGGTCTGAGACATTCTGTAGTGGTACGGGGTTGGTCTGAGACATTCTGTAGTGGTACGGGGTTGGTCTGAGACATTCTGTAGTGGTACGGGGTTGGTCTGAGACATTCTGTAGTGGTACGGGGTTGGTCTGAGACATTCTGTAGTGGTACGGGGTTGGTCTGAGACATTCTGTAGGGGTACGGGGTTGGTCTGAGACATTCTGTAGGGGTACGGGGTTGGTCTGAGACATTCTGTAGTGGTACGGGGTTGGTCTGAGACATTCTGTAGTGGTACGGGGTTGGTCTGAGACATTCTGTAGTGGTACGGCGTTGGTCTGAGACATTCTGTAGGGGTACGGGGTTGGTCTGAGACATTCTGTAGTGGTACGGGGTTGGTCTGAGACATTCTGTAGTGGTACGGGGTTGGTCTGAGACATTCTGTAGTGCTACGGGGTTGGTCTGAGACATTCTGTAGTGCTACGGGGTTGGTCTGAGACATTCTGTAGTGGTACGGGGTTGGTCTGAGACATTCTGTAGGGGTACGGGGTTGGTCTGAGACATTCTGTAGGGGTACGGGGTTGGTCTGAGACATTCTGTAGTGGTACGGGGTTGGTCTGAGACATTCTGTAGTGGTACGGGGTTGGTCTGAGACATTCTGTAGTGGTACGGGGTTGGTCTGAGACATTCTGTAGTGGTACGGGGTTGGTCTGAGACATTCTGTAGGGGTACGGGGTTGGTCTGAGACATTCTGTAGTGGTACGGGGTTGGTCTGAGACATTCTGTAGTGGTACGGGGTTGGTCTGAGACATTCTGTAGTGGTACCGGGTTGGTCTGAGACATTCTGTAGTGGTACGGGGTTGGTCTGAGACATTCTGTAGGGGTACGGGGTTGGTCTGAGACATTCTGTAGTGGTACGGGGTTGGTCTGAGACATTCTGTAGGGGTACGGGGTTGGTCTGAAACAGATGTACAGTATTCTGTGGACAGTAGTTTAATACTAACACTGAACATGGTAGAGACTTCAGACATTGGACTTTAAGATTGACTTAAGTTTTGTGGTTCATGTATCAGTTTCTGGTTCAGACCAATGTAGGGAGAAAGAGGGCCTTTTCCCCCTAATATTGATGATGGTCAGGAACTGGGTTAGGTCTGACTGGCCCAGAGTTTCACCTGGGCTCCTGGGCTATGACCCAAATGACACCCAATTCCTTATATAGTGCACTATGTTGGGTTAGGTCTGACTGGCCCAGAGTTTCACCTGGGCTCCTGGGCTATGACCCAAATGGCACCCAATTCCTTATATAGTGCACTACGTTGGGTTAGGTCTGACTGGCCCAGAGTTTCACCTGGGCTCCTGGGCTATGACCCAAATGGCAGCCATTTTAGGTAAAACTTATATAGTGCACTACGTTGGGCCAAGGGGCCAGTATGGTTTGATACTGCCACTGACTTTAATTCGCTAGTTCATATTGACTTGAAGGACCAATCTATGAAAAAAGGGCCTTTTACCTGGTCTAATTACCTGGGTTGGCCAGGGATAACTCATGGTATTACCTGGGTTGGCCAGGGATAACTCATGGTATTACCTGGGTTGGCCAGGGATAACTCATGGTATTACCTGGGTTGGCCAGGGATAACTCATGGTATTACCTGGGTTGGCCAGGGATAACTCATGGTATTACCTGGTCTAATTACATGGGTTGGCCAGGGATAACTCATGGTATTACCTGGGTTGGCCAGGGATAACTCATGGTATTACCTGGTCTAATTACATGGGTTGGCCAGGGATAACTCATGGTATTACCTGGGTTGGCCAGGGATAACTCATGGTATTACCTGGTCTAATTACATGGGTTGGCCAGGGATAACTCATGGTATTACCTGGGTTGGCCAGGGATAACTCATGGTATTACCTGGTCTAATTACATGGGTTGGCCAGGGATAACTCATGGTATTACCTGGGTTGGCCAGGGATAACTCATGGTATTACCTGGGTTGGCCAGGGATAACTCATGGTATTACCTGGGTTGGCCAGGGATAACTCATGGTATTACCTGGGTTGGCCAGGGATAACTCATGGTATTACCTGGGTTGGCCAGGGATAACTCATGGTATTACCTGGTCTAATTACATGGGTTGGCCAGGGATAACTCATGGTATTACCTGGTCTAATTACATGGGTTGGCCAGGGATAACTCATGGTATTACCTGGTCTAATTACATGGGTTGGCCAGGGATAACTCATGGTATTACCTGGGTTGGCCAGGGATAACTCATGGTATTACCTGGTCTAATTACATGGGTTGGCCAGGGATAACTCATGGTATTACCTGGTCTAATTACATGGGTTGGCCAGGGATAACTCATGGTATTACCTGGTCTAATTACATGGGTTGGCCAGGGATAACTCATGGTATTACCTGGTCTAATTACATGGGTTGGCCAGGGATAACTCATGGTATTACCTGGTCTAATTACATGGGTTGGCCAGGGATAACTCATGGTATTACCTGGGTTGGCCAGGGATAACTCATGGTATTACCTGGGTTGGCCAGGGATAACTCATGGTATTACCTGGGTTGGCCAGGGATAACTCATGGTATTACCTGGTCTAATTACATGGGTTGGCCAGGGATAACTCATGGTATTACCTGGTCTAATTACATGGGTTGGCCAGGGATAACTCATGGTATTACCTGGGTTGGCCAGGGATAACTCATGGTATTACCTGGGTTGGCCAGGGATAACTCATGGTATTACCTGGTCTAATTACATGGGTTGGCCAGGGATAACTCATGGTATTACCTGGTCTAATTACATGGGTTGGCCAGGGATAACTCGTGGTATTACCTGGGTTGGCCAGGGATAACTCATGGTATTACCTGGTCTAATTACATGGGTTGGCCAGGGATAACTCATGGTATTACCTGGGTTGGCCAGGGATAACTCATGGTATTACCTGGTCTAATTACATGGGTTGGCCAGGGATAACTCATGGTATTACCTGGGTTGGCCAGGGATAACTCATGGTATTACCTGGTCTAATTACATGGGTTGGCCAGGGATAACTCATGGGTCGTGTCCTAACACCCTATTATTTAGGGCGCTACTTTGGCCAAGGGGCTGTAAGGTAACTTAGTAGGACTTTACAGACATTTGCTTCATTGGATGTTGATAATATTGGAAGAGTTTTACATGTTGTATGAGTGTTTGGCAGAGGGTTTAAAGTTCATTATAACAATGTGAAAATGATTTTTTTTTAAAATAATTAATAATTAATTCGAGAATAATATGATTGGTATTGGTTAATTAATTAATGAGAGAATAAGATAATATGATTGGTATTGGTTAATTAATTAATGAGAGAATAATATAATATGATTGGTATTGGTTAATGAATAAATTAAAATGATTAGCAACATTCCAAAACGTAATTCTTATTCAGATTGGGAAATCTGGATTACATCCCATATGGCATCCTATTCCTTGTATAGTCCACTACTTTTGACCAGAGCTCCAACGTGCCCTGATTAAAAGTAGTGCACTAAATAGGGAATAGGGCGCCATTTGGAGCACATCCCTGATGTGATCTGCTACGCTCCGGCACCACATTCAGAATCCTCCTGATCTTAAGACTTTGTTGAAATATTTGGTTTAAGGTTCCTGCACTTGTTAGAAAGCAGTGATATATTCATTATATTGTCGGTCCATGTTTAAAGTTTTTGTCCTATGTACGGGGTACGCACGGTATACACTACATTGTCCAAAGAAATGCTTACTTGCAGGTTCCTTCATGACGATGCAACAATAAGAAACACTAAAAGATAATAATATGAACATAAAGTAAATGGCTCACTAAAATAGAATACATATTTTTGCATAAGTGTGTGTGTGTGTGTATATATATATATCACCTTATATATATATATATATATATAATATTATAATTGTATAATAAGCTAAGAGGAATATGATTATGGGAGAAGCTTTAGGGATGATTCTGATGGTTAAACTTTGTAGTATATGAATATAATAATGGCATTTAGCAGACATCATTCATCACCTTATTGTATTCAGCCATTCATCACCTTATTGTTTTCAGCCATTCAGCCATTCATGACCTTATTGTTTTCAGCCATTCAGCCATTCATCACCTCATTGTATTCAGCCATTCATGGCCTTATTGTTTTCAGCCATTCATAACCTTATTGTTTTCAGCCATTCATCACCTCATTGTATTCAGCCATTCATCGCCTTATTGTTTTCAGCCATTCATAACCTTATTGTTTTCAGCCATTCATGACCTTATTGTTTTCAGCCATTCATAACCTTATTGTGTTCAGCCATTCATGACCTTATTGTATTCAGCCATTCATCACCTTATTGTTTTCAGCCATTCATGACCTTATTGGATTCAACCTGTTTCTCACACCTTTTCTTCAATCAGAAATTATTTTTGAATTCTAACAAACTTACTTTCAAGATAATTCTTTTTTTTTTGTTTCATATACATTTTACCCACATGGTACTTTTATACACAGTAGTATAACAAAAGTTGTGCATTACGTCTTGTCTTCTGACTGGCCGGTGTTGCACAGAGTTCGTTCGCCATGGGAGCATTCTCCTGTTGTATTCCCCATATTTATATTACATTCTGTTGTATTCCCCATACACACTAACGTTCAAAAGTTTGGGGTCACTTAGAAATGTCCTTGTTTTTGAAAGAAAAGCAAAAAAAATTGTCCATTAAAATAACATCAAATTGATCAGAAATACAGTGTAGACATTGTTAATGTTGTAAATGACTATTGTAGCTGGAAACAGCTGAGTTTTAATGGAGTATCTACATAGGCGTACAGAGGCCCATTATCAGCAACCATCACTCCTGTGTTCCAATGGCACGTTGTGTTAGCTAATCCAAGTTCATCATTTTAAAAGGCTAATTGATCATTAGAAAACCGTTTTGCAATTATGTTAGCACAGCTGAAAACTGTTGTTCTGATTAGAGGCAATAAGACTAGTTGAGTATCTGGAGCATCAGCATTTGTTGGTTCAATTACAGGCTCAAAATGGCCAGAAACAAATAACTTTCTTCTGAAACTCGTCAGTCTATTCTTGTTCTAAGAAATGAAGGCTATTCCATGCGAGAAATTGCCAAGAAACTGAAGATCTTGTACAACGCCTTGTACTACTCCCTTCACAGAACAGAGCAAACTGGCTCTAACCAGAATAGAAAGAGGAGTGGGAGGCCCCCGGTGTACAACTGAGCAAGAGGACAAGGACATTAGAGTGTCTAGTTTGAGAAACAGACGCCTCACAAGTCCTCAACTGGCAGCTTCATTAAATAGTACCTTCAAAACACCATTCTCAATGTCAACAGTGAAGAGGCGACTCCGGGATGCTGGCCTTCTAGGCAGAGTTGCAAAGAAAAAGCCATATCTCAGACTGGCCTATATAAAAGATTAAGATGGGCAAAAGAACAGACGATGGTTGGAAAAAAGTGTTATGGACAGACGAATCTAAGTTTGAGGTGTTCGGATCACAAAGAAGACCATTCGTGAGACGCAGAAAAAATGAAAAGATGCTGGAGGAGTGCTTGATGCATCTGTCATCATGGTGGAGCCAATGTGATGGTCTGGGGCTGCTTTGGTGCTGGTAAAGTGGGAGATTTGTACAGGGTAAAAGGGATCTTGAAGAAGGAAGGCTATCACTCCATTTTGCAACGCCATGCCATACCCTGTGGACGGCGCTTAACTGGAGCCAATTTCATCCTACAACAGGACAATGACCCAAAGCACAGCTCCAAACTACAGTGCCTTGCAAATGTATTCATCCCCCTTGGCGTTTTTCCTATTTTGTATCATTACAACCTGTAATTTAAATAGATTTTAGTTTGGATTTCATGTAATGGACATACACAAAAATAGTCCAAATTGGTGAAGTGAAATGAAAAGATAACTTGTTTCAAAAACGTATAAAAAATCAAAATGGAGAAGTGATGCATGCATATGTATTCCCTTTGCTATGAAGCCCTTAAATAAGACCTGGTGCAACTAATTACCTTCAGAAGTCACGTAATTAGTTAGATTGCACACAGGTGGACTTTATTTAAGTCTCACATGATCTGTTATATGATCTCAATATATATATATATATATATACATATACCTTTTCTGAAAGGCCCCAGAGTCTACAACACCACTAAGCAAGGGGCAACATGAAGACCAAGGAAGTCTCTCCAAACTGGTCAGGGACAAAGTAGTGGAGAAGTACAGATCAGGGTTGGGTTCTAAAAAAATATCCGGAACTTTGAACATCCCACAGAGCGCCATTAAATCCATTATTAAAAAATGGAAAGAATATGGCACCACAACAAACCTGCCAAGAGAGGGCCGCCCACCAAAACTCACGGACCAGGCAAGGAGGGCATTAACCAGAGAGGCAACAAAGAGACCAAGGATAACCTTGAAGGAGCTGCAAAGCTCCACAGCGGAGATCTGTCCATAGGACCCCTTTAAGCCGTACACTCGACAGAGCTGGGCTTTACGGAAGAGTGACCAGAAAAAAGCCATTGCTTAAAGAAAAAAAGAAGCAAGCATGTTTGGTGTTCGCCAAAAGGGATGTGGGAGACTCCCCAAACATATGGAACAAGATACTCTGGTCAGATTAGACTAAAACTGAGCTTTTTGGCCATCAAGATAAACGCTATGTCTGGAGCAAACCCAACACCTCTCATCACCCCGAGAACATCATCCCCACAGTGAAGCATGGTGGCAGCATCATGCTGTTGGGATGTTTTTCATCAGCAGGGACAGGGAAACTGGTCAGAATTGAAGGAATGATGGGTGGCGCTAAATATAGGGAAATTCTTGAGGGGAAACCTGTTTCAGTCTTGCCTGAGATTTGAGACTGGGACAGAGGTTCACCTTCAGGACAATGATCCTAAGTGTACTGCTAAAACAACACCTGATTGGTTTAAGGGGAAACATTTAAATGTCTTGGAATGGCCTAGTCAAAGCCCAAACCTCAAACCAATTGAGAATCTGTGGTATGACTTAAAGATTGCTGTACACCAGCGGAACCCATCCAACTTGAAGGAGCTGGAGCAGTTTTGCCTTGAAGAATGAGCAAAAATCCCAGTGGCTAGATGTGCCAAGCTTATAGAGACATACCCCAAGAGACTTGTAGCTGTAAATGCTGCAAAAAGTGGCTCTACAAAGTATTGACTTTGGGGGGGTGAATAGTTATGCACGTTCAAGTTATTATTATTTTTTTATTATTTCTTTGTTTCACAAAAAAATATATTTTGTATCTTCAAAGTGGTTGGCATGTTGTGTAAATCAAATGATACAACCCCCCCCCCCAAAATCTATTTTAATTCCAGGTTGTAAGGCAACAAAATAGGAAAAATGCCAAAGGGGTTCAATACTTTCGCAAGCCACTGTATGCAAGAAGTATTTAGGGAAGAAGCAGTCAGCTGGTATTCTGTCTATAATGGAGTGGCCAGCACAGTCACCGGATCTCAACCCTATTGAGCTGTTGTGGGAGCAGCTTGGGGTGAAATCTCTTCAGATTACCTCAACAAATTGACAACTAGAATGCCAAAGGTCTGCAAGGCTGTAATTGCTGCAAATGGAGGATTCTTTGACAAAAGCAAAGTTTGAAGGACACAAATATTATTTAAATAAAATATCATTATTTATAACCTTGTCAACGTCTTGACTATATTTCCTATTAATTTGATAAAAATGTATTTCTTATTCATTTTGCAACTCATTTCATGTATGTTTTCATGGAAAACAAGCTAATTTCTAAGTGACCCCAAACTTTTGAACGGTAGTGTATTTTATTTTTCTTGTTCATTTTGCTATTTGCCTCATGACTCCTTCATACTTTGTTGACTACGAACTTTCTTTACCCAACCGTGGGACAGACTATGTTTGTTTCCACACTCGGGACTCTGACTGTCTATTGGTTACACAGACTTTTGGCCTCCCATCCTATTCTAACCACCGCCGGCTTTGTATTCATGTTACCTGATGACATTTCTGTACAATCTGATCTTGTTGCCATCTGGTGCACATTCAGATGTCATAAATCAGCACTGCAGAGCTTTCCCTGTCCTCTGCCGTGCCCTGATTGTATTACTGTTGATGATATCTGGAAATGTGCATGTACACCCTGGGCCATCTACTGTTGCTAGCCCCAATTCTGACTTGTGCTCTGATATCTGCTTCACTGATTTCTGCTCTCATAAAAGCCTGGGTTTTCTACACGTTAACACTAGAAGCTTATTACCTAAAATGGATCAATGGAAAGTGTGGGTTCACAGCTCCAATCCAGATGTGTTGGTCATTACTGAGACGTGGTTAAGGAAGAGTGTTTTGAATACTGATGTTAACCTTTCTGGTTGTAACCTTTTTCGGCAAGACAGATCTTCCAAAGGTGGTGGAGTGGCAATCTTTACCAAGGATCACCTTCAGTGCTCGGTTGTCTCCACCAAGTATGTCCCCAAACAATTTGATTTGCTGGTTTTAAACATTAAACTTTAAAATAGTTATTTGTTGACTGTTGCTGGGTGATATCATCCTCCATCAGCACTGGCCTGTACCCTACCTGCCCTAAATTCTCTCCTGGCCCCTTACACTAAGTCTGAATTTGTCCTGCTAGGTGACCTAAACTGGGACATGCTTAAACCACCTGACCAAGTCCTAAAGCAATGGCACTCCCTAAATCTTTATCAGATTATTACCAATCCCACAAGGTATGACTCCAAACACCCAGAAAAGGCTACTCTCTGTGGTGTTATCCTCACAAATAATCCTGATAGGTTTCAGTCTGGTGTTTTCTGTAATGACCTGTTTGATGATGTAATGTTAATGATCACTGTTTTACAGCCTGTGTTTGTAGTGGCTGCTCAGTGAAATGACTTCCTTCATGAACTGGCCTCTGTAAAATGGTATAGAATCAGCTTGATCCCCTCTGTAAAATGGTATAGAATCAGCTTGATCCCCTCTGTGAAATGGTATAGAATCAGCTTGATCCCCTCTGTTAAATGGTATAGAATCAGCTTGATCCCCTCTGTTAAATGGTATAGAATCAGCTTGATCCCCTCTGTTAAATGGTATAGAATCAGCTTGATCCCCTCTGTTAAATGGTATAGAATCAGCTTGATCCCCTCTGTTAAATGGTATAGAATCAGCTTGATCCCCTCTGTAAAATGGTATAGAATCAGCTTGATCCCCTCTGTTAAATGGTATAGAATCAGCTTGATCCCCTCTGTTAAATGGTATAGAATCAGCTTGATCCCCTCTGTAAAATTGTATAGAATCAGCTTGATCCCCTCTGTAAAATGGTATAGAATCAGCTTGATCCCCTCTGTAAAATTGTATAGAATCAGCTTGATCCCCTCTGTAAAATGGTATAGAATCAGCTTGATCCCCTCTGTAAAATGGTATAGAATCAGCTTGATCCCCTCTGTTAAATGGTATAGAATCAGCTTGATCCCCTCTGTTAAATGGTATAGAATCAGCTTGATCCCCTCTGTAAAATTGTATAGAATCAGCTTGATCCCCTCTGTTAAATGGTATAGAATCAGCTTGATCCCCTCTGTTAAATGGTATAGAATCAGCTTGATCCCCTCTGTTAAATGGTATAGAATCAGCTTGATCCCCTCTGTTAAATGGTATAGAATCAGCTTGATCCCCTCTGTAAAATGGTATAGAATCAGCTTGATCCCCTCTGTAAAATGGTATAGAATCAGCTTGATCCCCTCTGTTAAATGGTATAGAATCAGCTTGATCCCCTCTGTTAAATGGTATAGAATCAGCTTGATTGTTGAAGACACTTGGACCTCTTTTATTGATATTTTCAGGGGTATTGTTAACAAACACGCCCCATAAAGAAAAAGATAATTAAAAACAGGTTCAGCCCCTGGTTCAACGTTAAGGAGCAGGTGGCTGCCTTCCAAGCAATGGGAACCTCCCCAGAAAGGAGAGACAGGTTAAGAACCTTTGTGCGAGGAAAAAAAGGGGACAAAGAGGGAGAAGCATCTGTAGGTCCAACCCCAAGAAGTTCTGGAAAACAGTTAAATACCTGGAGAATAAACCCTCCTCCTCACAGCTGCCTCCTCATGTCCCTTAACGTTGATGATGTGGTTCTTACTGACAACAAGCACATAGCTGAGCTCTTTAATCACCCCTTCATTAAGCCAGGATTCCTATTTGACTCAGCCATGCCTCCTTGCACGTCCAACATTTCCTCATCTCCCACCCCTTTTAATGCGACTATCCCCGATGCTCCTCCCTCTTTTTCCCCTGCCCCGCTACAAAGTTTCTCCCTGCAGGCAGTCACTGAGTCTGAGGTGCTAAAGGAGCTCCTTAAACTTGAACCAAAAAAAAACATTTGGGGTCAGATGGTTTAGATCCTTTATCTTTAAGGTTGCTGCCCCTATCATCTCTTTCACCCCAGCTGCCAAACTAACCCTGATTCAGATGACCATCCTTCCCATGCTAGATTACGGAGACATAATTTATAGATCGGCAGGTAAGGGTGCTCTCGAGCGGCTAGATGTTCTTTACCATTCGGCCATCAGATTTGCCACCAATGCTCCTTATAGGACACATCACTGCACTCTTCTGTAAACTGGTCATCTCTGTATACCTGTCGCAAGACCTACTGGTTGATGCTTATTTATAATACCCTCTTAGGCCTCACTCACCCCTATCTGAGATATCTACTGCAGCCCTCGTCTTCCACATACAACACCCGTTCTGCCAGTCACATTCTGTTAAAGGTCCCCAAAGCAAACACATCCCTAGGTCGCTCCTCTTTTCAGTTTGCTGCAGCTAGCAACTGGAACGAGCTGCAACAAACACTCAAACTGGACAGTTTTATCTCAATCTCTTCATTCAAAGACTAAATCATGGACACTCTTAATGACAGTTGTGGCTTCTTTGTGTGATGTATTGTTGTCTCTACCTTCTTGCCCTTTGTGCTGTTGTCTCTGCCCAATAATGTATGTACCATGTTTTGTGCTGCTACCATGTTGTTGTGATGTTGTGTTGCCATGTGTTGCTGCCTTGCTATGTTGTTGTCTTAGGTCTCTCTTTATGTATTATTGTGTTGTCTCTCCTGTCGTGATGTGTGTTTTATCCTATATTCATATTTTATTTATTTTTAATTTTTAATCCCAGCCCCCGTCCCCGCAGGAGGCCTTTTGGTAGGCCGTCATTGTAAATAATAATTTGTTCTTAACTGACTTTCCTATTTAAATAAAGGTTATATAAAATATCAACTGAAGTATATTTTCTGGGTGATTTAAATATTGACTAGGAAACAACTTCAAACTGTAACCAGTGACTGCAACCTGGATCATTTTGTCAGTCAACCTACCAGGGTAGGTGTGAACGTCACAGGAATGAAATCATCAACATGTATTGATCATATCTTTAATAATACCGCAGAAATGTGCTTGAAAGCAGTATCCAGATCCATAGGATGTAGTGATCACAATGTAGTAGCCATATCTAGGAAAACCAAGCTCTTTGACATCAACTCAACTCGCCGTATTTGGAGGAGGAGGAATGCTGCCTATGACCCCAAGAACACCATCTCCACCGTCAAACATGGAGGTGGAAACATTATGCTTTGGAGGTGTTTTTCTGCTAAGGGGACAGGACAACTTCACCGCATCAAAGGGACAATGGACGGGGCCATGTACCATCAAATCTTGGGTGAGAGCATCCTTCCCTCAGCCAGGGCATTGGGTCGTGGATGGGTATTCCAGCATGACAATGACCCAAAACACACGGCCAAGGCAACAAAGGAGTGGCTCAAGAAGAAGCACATTAAGGTCCTGGAGTGGCCTAGCCAGTCTCCAGACTTTAATCCCATAGAAAATCTGTGGAGGGAACTGAAGGTTCGAGTTGCCAAACGTCAGCCTCGAAACCTTAATGACTTGGAGAAGAAACCTTAATGACTTGGAGAAGATCTGCAAAGAGGAGTGGGACAAAATCCCTCCTGAGATGTGTGCAAACCTGGTGGCCAACTACAAGAAACGTCTGACCTCTGTGATTGCCACCAAGTACTAAGTCATGTTTTGCAGAGGGGTCAAATACTTATTTCCCTCATTAAAATGCAAATCAATTCATAACATTTTTGACATGTGTTTTTCTGGACATGTGTTTTTCTGAATAAACCTACCATTAAAATTATAGACTGATCATTTCTTTGTCAGTGGGCAAACGTACAAAATCAGCAGGGGATCAAATACTTTTTTCCCCCACTGTACTGCAAATTAAGAAATCATTTGACTAAACTAAATAAAAATAAACTATTAAACAAAGATAAAGAATGATAAAAAATCTTTGGAGCATCTTAAATGAAATTTTGGGGAAAAAAGCCAACTCGGCTCCATCATTCATTGAATCAGATGCTCATTCATCACTAAACCCACTGATATTGCCAAATTCTTTAATGATTTTTTTCATTGGCAATATAAGCAAACTTAGGCATGACATGCCAGCAACAAACACTGACACTACACCTCAAGTATATCTGACCAAATTATGAAAGACAAGAATTGTACTTTTGAATTCCGTAAAGTGAGTGTGAAAGAGATTAAAAAATATATATTGTTGTCTATCAATAATGATAAGCCACCGGGGTCTGACAACTTGGATGGAAAATTACTGAGGATAATAGCGGATGATATTGCCACTCCTATTTACCATATCTTTAACTGTACTTTAGTGTAGCTGGACCCCAGGAAGAGTAGCTTCTGCCTTGGCAGGAACTAATGGGGATCCATAATAAACCCCAGGAAGAGTAGCTGCTGCCTTGGCAGGAACTAATGGGGATCCATAATAAATACAAATACAAATACTCCAAGACAGCATACTACATATACCATACCCTGCCATAAGACACTAACCACAGCATACTACATATTTCATACCCTGCCATAAGACACTAACCACAGCATACTGCAGATATCATACCCTGCCATAAGACACTAACCACAGCATACTGCAGATATCATACCCTGCCATAAGACACTAACCACAGCATACTACAGATATCATACCCTGCCATAAGACTCTAACCACAGCATACTACAGATATCATACCCTACTCCAAGACACTCTTGCAACCAACTTCCAAAGTTTCTGTAATGATTATCTTTAGGAGAAGTAGAGGAGTCAGGTGCAGGGATCAATGTAAACAAACGTGTTTACTTGAAAAATCAATAAATCTTCTCCTAGGAAAATACATATTGCGGAGAAACACCTCCGACCACACAAAACAGGAAGCAATCACCGACAAGACAAACAGGAAATGCAGAGGTTTAAATAATGAACAGAATTAGGGAAAATCAAAAACAGGTGAACACAATAAAGACAAAAAACCAAACGAACAGTGAAACATCGATCGGTGGCAACTAGTAAGCCGGTGACGTCGACCGCCGAACGCCGCCCGAACAAGGAGAGGGGTCGACCCTCGGCGGGAGTCATGACAGTTTCTGACTAATGATCCAACTCATAATGTGATATTTCTATTTTGTAAAGTCCTGTCAGAGACACTCTACTTTAATCTGTATCTCTACATTTACGGTTGATCTGTCTGTCTGACTGTCTCTGTCTGTCTTCATGCTTTCATTTAGGGCACCTCATGTTTTGGCTCATAAAAGAAAACGTGAACATAGGATGTTATTCTGCAAAGGTTTTGATGTGATGTTAGAACATCAAGGACTGAGACAAACACATCCAGATGCTTCTCTCTCTCTCCCTCGCTCTCCACCCCCTCTTCTCTCTCTCTCTCTCTCTCCCTCGCTCTCTCTCCACCCCCTCTTCTCTCTCTCTCTCTCTCTCCCTCTCTCTCCACCCCCCTCATCACTATCTCTCTCTCTCTCTTTTTTCTCCTCATGGCATCTTAGGGTTCATCCAAGCATCAAATCTTCTCTCTCTCCTCTCTCTCTGTCTGATGTTCTCACAGACTCAGGAGGAATTCTTGGCAGAACAATACAGAAACCTCAAACCCAAGCCTGATAAATTGGAGGTATGTCAAGAATGATAAATGACTTGGAACAGAGCTCTGTGTGTACTGAACTGCACCAGATTTAAAATGAACTTTCATGGTTACTATGATCTTTGGGAAATTAATATATGCACATTGATCATTCATTTCTCTGGGTTTCAGATGAGAAAGATCCCTCTTACTGTTCCTTAGAGTTAGCACTTATACTCCCTACGTAGTGAGAATCTGACTGTACCCATACCTGAACCTTTTCATACCACCTGAAGGTCCAATAGAACTGAAACGCCCAGAGATGGTTTCCCAGACAGAGATCAGGCCTGGTCCTGGACTAAACTTAGATGGTACACTGTATTTAATGGGATGGCCTAAAATAAATGTGCTGAAAACCCTATTGAATGAAAACTCTGTTGGCCAGCAAGTGGGAGGGTTTTGAGTGGTTGAATTGCATTATAGCTCCTCTCCTGTTTGGTTGCAAGCTGTCCCTTTTTAAGAACTGAGGACGTTCCCAAAATAAGTTGAAATTGTCAATAAAATCCAATGCTCTTTCGGGGCAGAGTTTCGACTTCATCCAAGAGTCCAACAAAAATAGCTGGGAAAAACGATCAACTTTACGATCGTGTGTAGGGCCAGAAAAGATCTTCCGTTTGCCAGTATTTACTAGCCTGTCCATAAGGAATTCCCGTCTCCGCTCCAAACATTGCCTCAGCCTGATGTTGTTAGTACAGTAAGCTCCCGGGTAATGCAACACTCCCTTCGCCAGGAAAGCAGTACTGTAAGCTCCCGGGTAATGCCACACTCCAGGAAAGCAGTACCGTAAGCTCCCGGGTAATGCCACGCTCCAGGAAAGCAGTACCGTAAGCTCCCGGGTAATGTCACACTCCAGGAAAGCAGTGCTGTAAGCTCCCGGGTAATGCCACAATCTCTTGCTCCAGGAAAGCAGTACTGTAAGCTCCCGGGTAATACCACGCTCCCTTGCTCCAGGAAAGCAGTACCGTAAGCTCCCAGGTAATGCCAAGCTCCTGGAAAGCAGTACCATAAGCTCCCGGGTAATACCATGCTCCCTTGCTCCAGGAAAGCAGTACCGTAAGCTCCCAGGTAATGCCAAGCTCCTGGAAAGCAGTACCGTAAGCTCCCAGGTAATGCCACGCTCCAGGAAAGCAGTACCGTAAGCTCCCGGGTAATTTCACACTCCAGGAAAGCAGTGCTGTAAGCTCCCGGGTAATGCCACACTCCAGGAAAGCAGTGCTGTAAGCTCCCAGGTAATGCCAAGCTCCAGAAAAGCAGTACCGTAAGCTCCCGGGTAATGCCACACTCCAGGAAAGCAGTACCGTAAGCTCCCGGGTAATGCCACACTCCAGGAAAGCAGTACCGTAAGCTCCCGGGTAATGTCACACTCCAGGAAAGCAGTGCTGTAAGCTCCCGGGTAATGCCACACTCCAGGGAAGCAGTACCGTAAGCTCCCGGGTAATGCCACACTCCAGGAAAGCAGTACCGTAAGCTCCCGGGTAATGCCACACTCCAGGAAAGCAGTACCGTAAGCTCCCGGGTAATTTCACACTCCAGGAAATCAGAAAGTCTTTGCCTCTAACACGTCACAGACAATGGCCACCCTGGGAGGAGGAGGTCATGGATTCCCAGGTTGCTCGGAGTCAGTGACCCTGGATGGTGGTGGGCCTGTGGGGCATTGGTCTGTGGGGCATTGGTCTGTGGTGGTGGGTCTGTGGGGCTTGGCCTGTGGGACAATCCAGATAATGACTGACTCGGTAATCCAGGACCAGAGTTGGAAGGACTCGGGGGGTGGAGTCATCGGAGGGCCCCGGTAAAGTCATGCAGCTCAGAGAAGAAAAACAGTTAGACAGCCACAAGTCCAGATGAGAGGGGAGAGGGAGGATGCGTTAGAAATAGGAGAGGAGGATTATTCCAACTCCACTTTACTTTCGATGGAGTAGAGTAGAGTAAATAAATAAAAGTCAGTCAGGGAGATGTTGAAAATGTCAGTGAAGACAGTTGCCAGTTGGTCAGTGCATGTTGTAGGATTCAATCTTAGTCCTGTATTGACACTTTGCCTGTTTGATGATTCTGTTTGAGACTGTGGTGGGATTTTTTAGAAGGATTTGGATTAGTGTCCGACTCCTTGAAAGCGGCAGTTCTACCCTTTAGCTCATTGAGGATGTTGCCTGTAATCCATGGCTTCTGGTTGGGATATGTACGTACGGTCACTTATTGATGAAGCCAGTGACTGAGGTGGTGTACTCCTCTTAACATATTCCAGTCTGTGCTAGCAAAACAGTCCTGTAGTTTAGCATCTGTGTCATCTGACCACTTCTGTATTTAGCGAGTAACTGGTGCTTCCTGCTTCTGTTGCTTGTAAGAAGGAATCAGGAGGATAGAATTGTGGTCAGATTTGACAAATGGAGAGCGTGTGAGAGCTTTGTATGTGTCTCTGTGTGTGGAATACCGGTGGTCTAGAGTTTATTTTCCTCTGGTTGCACATTTCACATGCTGGTAAAAACTAGGTCAAGCGGTCTTCGTGGAGCATCGGTTTGTGGTGGTAAACAGAAGAATATACAGTAGATGGTAAATAGACAACTACGAAAAATATACTGTAGATGAAAACTCTCTTGGTGGTCTACATCTTATCATGAGGTAGTCAGTAGTATGGTCTACATCTTATCATGAGGTAGTCAGTAGTATAGTCTACATCTAATCATCTACCTCAGTAGTATGGTCAACATCTAATCATCTACCTCAGTAGTATGGTCTACATCTAATCATCTACCTCAGTAGTATGGTCTACATCTTATCATGAGGTACTCTACCTCAGTAGTATGGTCTACATCTAATCATGAGGTACTCTACCTCAGTAGTATGGTCTACATCTTATCATGAGGTGCTCTACCTCAGTAGTATGGTCTACATCTAATCATGAGGTACTCTACCTCAGTAGTATGGTCTACATCTAATCATGAAGTACTCTACCTCAGTAGTATGGTCTACATCTAATCATCTACCTCAGTAGTATGGTCAACATCTAATCATCTACCTCAGTAGTATGGTCTACATCTAATCATGAGGTACTCTACCTCAGTAGTATAGTCTACATCTAATCATGAGGCACTCTACCTCAGTAGTATGGTCTACATCTTATCATGAGGCACTCAGTAGTATGGTCTACATCTTATAATGAGGTACTCTACCTCAGTAGTATGGTTTACATCTAATAATGAGTTACTCTACCTCAGTAGTATGGTCTACATCTTATCATGAGGCACTCAGTAGTATGGTCCACTGAGTGCCTCCTCCTCCCAGAGTGCTAAGAGCCTCGGCGTGACCCTGGACAACACCCTGTCGTTCTCCACTAACATCAAGGCGGTGACCCGATCCTGTAGGTTCATGCTCTACAACATTCGCAGAGTACGACCCTGCCTCACACAGGAAGCGGCGCAGGTCCTAATCCAGGCACTTGTCATCTCCCGTCTGGATTACTGCAACTCGCTGTTGGCTGGGCTTCCTACCTGTGCCATTAAACCCCTACAACTCATCCAGAACGCCGCAGCCCGTCTGGTGTTCAACCTTCCCAAGTTCTCTCACGTCACCCCGCTCCTCCGCTCTCTCCACTGGCTTCCAGTCGAAGCCCGCATCCGCTACAAGACCATGGTGCTTGCCTACGGAGCTGTGAGGGGAACGGCACCTCCGTACCTTCAGGCTCTGATCAGGCCCTACACCCAAACAAGGGCACTCCGTTCATCCACCTCTGGCCTGCTCACCTCCCTACCTCTGAGGAAGCACAGTTCCCGCTCAGCCCAGTCAAAACTGTTCGCTGCTCTGGCACCCCAATGGTGGAACAAGCTCCCTCACGACGCCAGGACAGCGGAGTCAATCACCACCTTCCGGAGACACCTGAAACCCCACCTCTTTAAGGAATACCTGGGATAGGATAAAGTAATCCTTCTAACCCCCCCCCTTAAAAGATTTAGATGCACTATTGTAAAGTGGTTGTTCCACTGGATATTATAAGGTGAATGCACCAATTTGTAAGTCGCTCTGGATAAGAGCGTCTGCTAAATGACTTAAATGTAAATGTTAAATGTTATAATGAGGTACTCTACCTCAGTAGTATGGTCAACATCTAATCATCTACCTCAGTAGTATGGTCAACATCTAATCATGAGGTGCTCTACCTCAGTAGTATGGTCTACATCTAATCATGAGGTGCTCTACCTCAGTAGTATGGTCTACATCTAATCATGAGGTACTCTACCTCAGTAGTATGGTCTACATCTAATCATGAGGTACTCTACCTCAGTAGTATGGTCTACATCTAATCATCTACCTCAGTAGTATGGTCTACATCTAATCATCTACCTCAGTAGTATGGTCTACATCTTATCATGAGGTACTCTACCTCAGTAGTATGGTCTACATCTAATCATCTACCTCAGTAGTATGGTCTACATCTAATCATGAGGTACTCTACCTCAGTAGTATGGTCTACATCTAATCATGAGGTGCTCTACCTCAGTAGTATGGTCAACATCTTATCATGAGGTGCTCTACCTCAGTAGTATGGTCTACATCTAATCATGAGGTACTCTACCTCAGTAGTATGCTCTACATCTAATCATGAGGTGCTCTACCTTGTGTTGAACACTGTCGGTTCCATTGCATAAACTGATGTTGTATTCTGAACTGGTGAAAGGTGAGGTTGTTGTTGGGGAGCGTCCTTGGTTACCTGTTGAGGGTATCAACGTTATCCTTGGGAATAACTTGGCTGGTGAGCATGTATGGCCTGTCGTGTCTCCACCTCTAGTGGTTTCTGCTAATCAAATCAAATTCAAATCAAATCAAATGTATTTATATAGCCCTTCTTACATCAGCTGATATCACAAAGTGCTGTATAGAAACCCAGCCTAAAACCCCAAACAGCAAGCAATGCAGGTGTAGAAGCACGTTTGTAGGGATTCCTGATGAGGTGTAATCCATCGTTTGTAGGGATTCCTGATGAGGTGTAATCCATCGTTTGTAGGGATTCCTGATGAGGTGTAATCCATCGTTTGTAGGGATTCCTGATGAGGTGTAATCCATTGTTTGTAGGGATTCCTGATGAGGTGTAATCCATCGTTTGTAGGGATTCCTGATGAGGTGTAATCCATCGTTTGTAGGGATTCCTGATGAGGTGTAATCCATTGTTTGTAGGGATTCCTGATGAGGTGTAATCCATCGTTTGTAGGGATTCCTGATGAGGTGTAATCCATCGTTTGTAGGGATTCCTGATGAGGTGTAATCCATCGTTTGTAGGGATTCCTGATGAGGTGTAATCCATCGTTTGTAGGGATTCCTGATGAGAGAGTTTCCCTGAGGTGTTCGCTACGTGCGAAGTAACGCATTCCATGAGCCGTGGCGACTTAGTCACTGAGACGGCTAACGATGATGTAACAATGAAATCTGTCACTACTTTTCCTGTGATCCGGTTATCTGTGCCCCGCTCCGCCGATCTAATCACGGTGCGACGGGTTGACCCCAAATTAGAAGAGTTGCGTGACCAAATTGTGCCTGTGGAACAATTGAGAGATGTTATCTATTTTCTCCAGGATGATGTGCTGATGAGAAAATGAGTGCCTCATAGTAGTTGTTTTGTGGGGGAGGCTATTAGTCAGGTTGTTGTATCAGTTAAGTTTTGTGAGTTAGTGTTAAACTTCCCACGATGATGTTGCTGGACATCTGGGCGTGAGAAACCTACAATCGCATATTGAAACAATTATTTTGACCTAGGTTAAAGAGGGCTGTTTCTGCGTTCATCAAAACCTGTCACACCTGTCAATTAACTGGTAAACCTAATCAAGCTATTAAGCCGGTACCAGTGTTTCCTATTCCTGTACTCAGCCAGCCTTTTGAGTACCTGATTATTGACTGTGTTGGTCCTCTGCCTCGTTCTAAAAAGGGTTGTAGTTACCTGTTCACTGTGATGTCAGACCACTAGGTTTCCTGCTGCCTGTCCTCTCTGGTCTATCACCACTAGGTTTCCTGCTGCCTGTCCTCTCTGGTCTATCACCACTAGGCTTCCTGCTGCCTGTCCTCTCTGGTCTATCACCACTAGGTTTCCTGCTGCCTGTCCTCTCTGGTCTATCACCACTAGGTTTCCTGCTGCCTGTCCTCACCGGTCTATCACAACTAAGTCTGTGCTAAAAGCTTTGACCCAGTTTCTCGCTGTTTGGAATCCCTAAAGTTATTCAGAGTGACCAAGGTTCTAATTTCACCTCTAATCTGTTTGGTCAGCTTCTCCAACGGCTCCATATTGAACACAATTTGGCTAGCCCCTATCACGCGCAAAGTCAAGGAGCACTGGAACGTTTCCACCAGACACTTAAGCCTTTGTTGAGAGCTTATTGTACGGAGATGAATAAGGATTGGGAGGAGGAGTTTCTATGGTTACTGTTAGCCGTCAGGGAGGTTTCACAGGTTTCAGTACAAATTAACTAGTGTTCGGACATAGTGTGCGTGGGATTCTAGCAGTGCTTCAGGATGACTGGAAGTTTACCTCAGTCCCTGTTATCTTATGTGTGTGATTTCTGGCAACACCTGTAGGCCGCTGGTGAGATGGCTAAAGAGAAGATATCTTCACAGGGGAAGATGAAAGGAATATTTGATCGGCGAGCTGAGCCTCGTCACTTTAGTCCAGGTGACCAGGTTCTTGCTCTGCTGCCAATTGTTGGTTCTCCTTTTCAAGCCAAGTTTCAAGGTCCATATACGGTTGTGCGCCAGTGCACAGAGCAAAACTATCTAGTTGCTCCTCTGGAACGAAGGAAAGCGCACCAACTAGTGTTGCCACTCCGGAACGGAGGCTGTGTTGCCACTCCGGAACGAAGGAAAGCGCACCAACTAGTGTTGCCACTCCAGAACGTAGGCTGTGTTGCCACTCCGGAACGAAGGAAAGCGCAACAACTGTGTTGCCACTCCGGAACAGAGGAAATACACCAACTGTGTTGCCACTCCAGAATGGAGGCTGTGTTGCCACTCCAGAACGGAGGCTGTGTTGCCACTCCAGAACGGAGGCTGTGTTGCCACTCCAGAATGGAGGAAAAAGCACCAACTGGTGTTGCCACTCCAGAACGGAGGAAAAAGCACCAACTGGTGTTGCCACTCCAGAACGGAGGAAATGCACCAACTGGTGTTGCCACTCCAGAACGGAGGAAAGCGCAACAACTGTGTTGCCACTCCAGAACGGAGGAAATGCACCAACTGTGCCATGTAAATCTGCTAAAACCCTATTACCCACGTTCCTCTGGGGTCAAAGCGGACAGTAAACCTGTTATTTTGGCCTGTACTGTTACACCGGAACAGAGGAGAGTAAGATAGCAGAGCCTTCTTTATCCAGTTGGGCTTCTCCCTTTGTCTTGGTCAGTAAACCGGATGGGACAAACAGATTTTTGTACGGACTACCGTAAGGTAAACAATGTCACCAAGCCAGATTAATTTCCTCTTCCTCAGATGGAGGACTGCGTTGATCAGGTCAGCGCAGGAAAGTGTGTGTGTGAGCACGTTAAAGGGCTATTGGCAGGTGCCACTGACGAGTAGGGCACGTGAAATCTCTGCCTTTATTACACACTCTGGTCTCATATTCGGTTATGAGTTTCGATCTGCGTAATGCACCTGACACTTTTCGGCGCCTCATGAACAGGGTTGTCTCCGGTCTAGTCGGGTGCGCTGTTATCTGTTTATCACTTCCTCTCTCTGTTTATCTGGACGATGTAGTGATATATGCAGATACTTGGGAGGATCTGTCTCGTATTGAAGCCTTGTTCGACCGCCTGGCTCCGTGTCACCTCACTATCAATCTGGCTAAATGTGAGTTTTCTCAGGTGACCGTTGCGTACCTTGGAAAGGTGGTTGGGCGCGTTGAAGTGCGTCCTGTTCGGGCTAAAGTGGTAGCTATTGATGCTTTTCCACCGCCAACTACTAAATAGGAATTGATGCGTTTCTTGGGAATGATTGGTTATTACCGTAGTGTCTGTAGGGAAATTCTCTACCATAGTCGCTCCTCTGACAGATTTGCTGAAAGCTAAGGCTGTTTACGTCTGGTCTCCTCTCTGTCATCAGGATTTTGAGGATGCAAAGAGATTGCTTACCTCAACTCTGGTGTTGGTTGCTCCTCACATGGATTTGGGATTCACCTAGCAGGTGGATGCTAGTCACGTGGGGGCAGGTGCAGTCCTGCTGTAAGCAGATGTCGAGGCCTGTATCTTTTCCAATACTCCGTGGCGGAAAAAGAAGCGCTAGCACTCATATGGCGCTACAACACTGCGAGGTGTCGTACCTATAGTGGTCTACAGCGACCATTACCCTTTAACCTTCTTGAGGTCTATGTGTCCTAACCAGAAGATAATGAGATGGTGTTTTTTTTTGTTGTTGCAGGCATTCCATTTTGATGTGAGGCACATCAGGGGGACTGATAATGTCGTTGCTGATGCGCTCTCTCGTGCGCCCAGTTCCTGAACGCATCTGGTGCTATTGATCATATGCATTGTCCCGAGTGTATGCGTGTCGTCCACGTGACTGGTCACTGTTTATTTTGTATTTTGTATTGTCTTGTTGCTCCTGTCTGTTCCCTGCTATCCTCTTTTTCGTCTTTCCTCTTAAAGGTTGCTTCCTGTCCGCAAAGGTTGCTGAGGTCTGGGGAGGAGGAGGTTGGCCGGGGCAGTGGGGTAGCGTTACCCAGGGCAGTATTTTGTTTGTGTTTACGTTTGGTTGGTGTGGTATTCCGACGTCCTTGGTGGTCCCCGGTTTTATGGGGGAGGGGGGTGTGACGACCCTCCCACTCTGTCTGACGAATTCTTTCTCTTTGCTCTTGTTTTCCTTAATAGGATGTCGGTGGGCGGAGGGTCAGGTGCGTCCCGGGGATAAATGCACCTTTCCTTCATATATTGAGGAGACTTTCTCCATGCAGACACACTGTTGTTTTTGGCAATTTGGGGCTTCTTTGTGTTAATTTGTTTTGGCAATTCTCAACACCCCTCATTATCACCAACTATGCACACATCCACTCACTTACACTACTGACTACTGACTACACACACCGTTGGTAATTGTATATAGTTTACTGTATTTAATAAATATATTTTTGTTATTCCATTATCTCCACGTTGTCTCCGATTTTGTTACGAGCTACGAGCCGGTTCGTGCCTCTCTGTAGCCTCTCTGTAGCCTCTCTGTAGCCTCTCTGTGGGCTCTCTGTAGCCTCTGTGATCTTAGGCAGAGGCCTGTATGGGTGGGGAGTGGGGATCCTCTCTGTAGCCTCTCTGTAGCCTCTCTGTAGCCTCTCTGATCTTAGGCAGAGGCCTAGAGATCTGCTGCCTGTATGGGTGGGGAGTGGGGATCCTCTCTGCCATCTCACAGCAACATCACTATCTTCTCCTAGAAGGATGCAGAAAATTAAATAAGGTTCATGCTCAATCAGCTGAAGTGTTTAACCAAGAACCCATTGTAAAGAGCAGGGGTAAGGCAGTTTATTTCCTGTCTCTCCCTTGTAAGAGTTGATATTTACCATCATTTGTCCTCTCCCAGCTTTCATTAATTTCCTCAATTAGAGACAAAACGTTGTTCTGTATCCACAGGGCACTCAGTAAGGGGTAGATGTGCTTTTCGTTATTTCAGAGCGTCATCTGTTGTAATGCACCGATCTTTCTTTTCCCCCCTCTTCCCCTCCTCTCTCTCTTCCCTTCCTCTCTCTCTTTCCCTCCTCTCTCTCTTTCCCTTCCTCTCCCTCTCTTCCCCTCCTCTCTCTCTCTTCCCCTCCTCTCTCTCTTCCCTTCCTCTCCCTCTCTTCCCCTCCTCTCTCTCTTTCCCTTCCTCTCTCTCTTCCCTTCCCTTCCTCTCTCTCTTTCCCTTCCTCTCCCTCTCTTCCCCTCCTCTCTCTCTCTTCCCTTCCTCTCTCTCTTCCCTTCCTCTCCCTCTCTTCCCCTCCTCTCTCTCTCTTCCCCTCCTCTCACTCTTCCCTTCCCTTCCTCTCTCTCTTTCCCTTCCTCTCCCTCTCTTCCCCTCCTCTCTCTCTCTTCCCCTCCTCTCTCTCTTCCCTTCCCTTCCTCTCTCTCTTTCCCTTCCTCTCCCTCTCTTCCCCTCCTCTCTCTCTCTTCCCCTCCTCTCTCTCTTCCCTTCCTCTCTCTCTTCCCCTCCTCTCTCTCTTTCCCTTCCTCTCTCTTCCCCCAGTCCAGATTGGAGGAGATGCAGGGAGCCTAATTTGGAGTGTTGAGTAATGCCATGATGCCTCTCTGTCATGTCACCCTCTTCTCCCTCCTTCTCTCCCGTCTTCTCCCCCCCCCTCCCAGACCCAGCTGAGAGGCTGCAGGAAACCGATCAGAGACTGATTAACAATCACAGCAACATAGATGAGCATTTTCCAGCCCTAAAGCCAGGTTTGGCAATTTACCTCATCAGCTCGCTTGCACTCAGTTGGGAGGGGTTGGAAATATGTTAGGCGTGTCCATAAAAACATCCAAAGTTCTAATTTCAGGCAACGCTGGTAGGGTTATTTAAGACCAACCAAAAGCTGGTTTTAGCGGTATCACAGTTGGTTATGTAATTAATTTTGACAGTGGGAACACAGCCGTGTCCAGCCGTGATGTACACTGCCAATATGTAATTGGACAATGCAATCACGAAGTAGTCAAGACTGTTTATAAAAGGTTTGTCTCCTGAGACCGCTTGGAAATAAATCTTAATCACCAAAGCTTTAAAATATAAAGTTTGAGAGCTGTCATTCCTTTTTGTATCTATGGATTGTAGGCAGGCCAACATTGTTTTAGCCATACAGGTCCTGTTTTGGATGTGTGTTAAACCCTCCATAGTGTGTATTGTTTTAATATTAAAAGCCCACGGGGAGAAATGATGGTGCCTGTAAATGTGACATAGCCTATTTAAAACAAGATCCTTTGATTCTAATTATTCGTTCTCTTTTTAGACCTTATAATTATGAATTTAATCTTGCTTATTGACAATGTTTGGCATGTCCACGCTCAGCCATAATGCAATTTACAGTAGGCCTAGCCCCTATATCAGTGTGAATGCTATTGAAGACATACATTTACTTAGAACAATGTGGATTGTAAAATGGGTTCAAGTTAACGTATTTTGCAAAGATACCGTAGGTCTACATTTAGTTATTTCGTTTCTGTAAGACATTTAGCAAACAATAACGAAGCATCATTGGAATTAGAGTTGATTCCAAGGCAATACCTAAAAGACCGTAAAATACACAACTTGAAGCAACGACATATTTCACCATGGAGCACGTTCTGATTGACCAGTGAAGGGCCATGCCTCAGCACACGTACAACTGGTTTATTCATCAGAATCCAGGCCTTTCACACCAATTTATTTTTTATTTAACCTTTATTTAACTAGACAAGCCAGTTACCACTGCAAGCGTCCCACCCCTGGTACACCCTATCAACAGCAGGTGAAATATCAAGGGCGCCAAATTTGAAAACATTAAATATCATAATTCAAATTTCTCAAACATACAACTATCTTACACCCTTTGAAAGATAAACATCTCCTTAATCTAACCACGTTGTCCGATTTCAAAAAGGCTTTACGGCGAAAGCATAACGTTAGATTATGTTAGGAGAGTACATTGAAAATAGCTGTGTGTAATGTTTTGTAAATGCAAAGACAGGCGTCACCAAAAGCAGAAAACCAGCAAAAATTGTGCACTAACCTTTGACAATCTTCATCAGATGACACTCCTAGGACATTATGTTAGACAATACATGCATTTTTTTGTTCTATCAAGTTCATATTTATATCCAAAAACAGCGTTTTACTATGGCGTTGATGTTGAGGAAATATTTTCCCTCCAAAACCGCCAGTCAATCAGCACAACAAATTAAATAATTAATATTCGAAAACATTGGTAAAATATTATATTGTCATTCAAAGAATTATAGATTAACATCTCGTGAACGCAACCGCATTGCCAGATTTAAAAATAACTTTACTGGGAAATCACACTTTGCAATAATCTGAGTACTGCGCCCAGAAAAATAGGCTTTGCGATACAGACTAGGCGCCATGTTGGAGAGATCTAAAATCAAAAATACTATGTAAATAATCCCTTACCTTTGATTATCTTCGTCAGAAGGCACTTCCAGGGATCCCAGGTCCATAACAAATGTAGTTTTGTTCGAAAAAGCTCATAATTTATGTCCAAAAAGCTCCGTGTTGTTAGCGCGTCCTGTAGGCTACTCAAAAACATGAACGTCGCCCGCCGGACTTGTCTTCACCAAAGAGGGAAAAAAAAATATTTACGTTCGTTCAAACATGTCAAACGTTGTAAATCATTAGGGCCTTTTTCAATCAGAACTTCAATAATATTCAAGGCGGACGATTGCATTCTCTTTTAAAACGTATTGGAACGAGAGTACCCAAACATGCACTCGCGCGCCAGAGCAGTATCGGCCATCCGCTTATGACCAACGTTCCAAGTCTCTTGTTCGGTCAGTTTTCACAGTAAAGACTCAAACTACTTTGTAAAGACTGGTGACATCTAGTGGATGGCGTAGGAAGTGCTCAATGATTAATAAGCCCCTGTGTGTTTCAATGGCATAGGCTTAAAAGTAATTCAACACATCAGGTATCCACTTCCTGTCAGAATTTGTCTCAGGGTTTTGAATGCCATATGAGTTCTGTTATACTTACAGACACCATTCAAACAGTTTTAGAAAATTCAGAGTGTTTTCTATCCAAATCTAATAATAGTTAATAATAAGTTAATAATATGCATATCCTAGCTTCTGAGTTGGTGTAGGAGGCAGTTAAAAATGGGCACATATTTTTTTCAAAATTCTCAATACTGCCCCCTAGCCCCAACAGGTTTTAAGAACAAATTCTTATTTACAATGACGGCCTACCCCGGCCAAACCCTAACCCGGACGATGCTGGGCCAATTGTGTACAACCCTATGGGATTCCCAATTACAGCCGGTTGTGATACAGCCTGGAATCAAACCAGGGTCTGTAGTGACTCCTCTAGCACGGAGATGCGGTGTCTTAGACCAAGGCGTCATTCGGCAGCCCTGGCCAATGCCAGCAAGTGTAATAGTGAAAATAGCACAAATATTTCTGACAACCCTAAGCCTTTAGCACTTCTGCCTGCACTTACATTTACCACTGCTTTACCTCCTGCACTTACATTTACCACTGCTTTACCTCCTGCACTAACATTTACCACTGCTGTACCTCCTGCAGTAACATTTACCACTGCTTAACCTCCTGCACTTACATTTACCACTGCTTTACCTCCTGCAGTAACATTTACCACTGCTTAACCTCCTGCACTTACATTTACCACTGCTTTACCTCCTGCACTAACATTTACCACTGCTGTACCTCCTGCAGTAACATTTACCACTGCTTAACCTCCTGCACTTACATTTACCACTGCTGTACCTCCTGCAGTAACATTTACCACTGCTTAACCTCCTACACTAACATTTACCACTGCTTTACCTCCTGCAGTAGCATTTACCACTGCTTTACCTCCTGCAGTAGCATTTACCACTGCTTTACCTCCTGTAGTAACATTTACCACTGCTTTACCTCCTGCACTAACATTTACCACTGCTTTACCTCCTGTAGTAACATTTACCACTGCTTTACCTCCTGCACTTACATTTACCACTGCTGTACCTCCTGCAGTAACATTTACCACTGCTTAACCTCCTGTAGTAACATTTACCACTGTTTTAGCTCCTGCACTAACATTTACCACTGCTTTACCTCCTGCAGTAGCATTTACCACTGCTTTACCTCCTGTAGTAACATTTACCACTGTTTTACCTCCTGCATTAACATTTACCACTGCTTTACCTCCTGCAGTAGCATTTACCACTGCTTTACCTCCTGCACTAACATTTACCACTGCTTTACCTCCTGCACTAACATTTACCACTGCTGTACCTCCTGCAGTAGCATTTACCACTGCTTTACCTCCTGCAGTAGCATTTATCACTGCTTTACCTCCTGCAGTAACATTTACCACTGCTTTACCTCCTGCACTAACATTTACCACTGCTTTACCTCCTGCAGTAACATTTACCACTGCTTTACCTCCTGCAGTAGCATTCATCACTGCTTTACCTCCTGCAGTAACATTTACCACTGCTTTACCTCCTGCAGTAGCATTCATCACTGCTTTACCTCCTGCAGTAACATTTACCACTGCTTTACCTCCTGTAGTAACATTTACCACTGCTTTACCTCCTGCAGTAGCATTTACCACTGCTTTACCTCCTGCAGTAGCATTTATCACTGCTTTACCTCCTGCAGTAACATTTACCACTGCTTTACCTCCTGCACTAACATTTACCACTGCTTTACCTCCTGCAGTAACATTTACCACTGCTTTACCTCCTGCAGTAGCATTCATCACTGCTTTACCTCCTGCACTTACAGTTTTAGGAGATCCTCTATTGTTCCTATAGAAGCATCAGCTTCATGGAAACAAGTCCACATAAATTCTACACTCAATTAAAGAGAGAAACAGGCAGTAGACTGATTTTTCAATAGTCAAAGCATGTGGAGAAATGTATGGATTCTGTCTGAGTGGATGGGATCCAATAGGAGACCGCTGAATAGGATCCAATAGGGGCCAGTTGAATAGGATCCAATGGGGGCCAGTTGAATAGGATCCAATAGGGGCCAGTTGAATAGGATCCAATAGGGGCCAGTTGAATAGGATCCAATAGGGGCCAGTTGAATAGGATCCAATAGGGGCCAGTTGAATAGGATCCAATAGGATACAGTTGAATAGGATCCAATAGGGGCCAGTTGAATAGGATCCAATAGGGGCCAGTTGAATAGGATCCATTAGGGGCCAGTTGAATAGGATCCTCAGCCCCTGACTGTCAGACCAGAGGGTTTCTGTCCAGACCAGAGGGCAGGGTGGTCGGCTCGTGCACGCGTCCCAGTCTCATTGTTCTCAGATCGACCACTATCCAAATGCGCTACTGTTTTTCAGCCATGGCCTGCAAGTCACCATTCAACGTTCTGGCGCCTTCTGAGAGCCTATGGGAGCGTTAGAAAATGTCACGTTATGCCAGAGATCCCCTGTTTTGGATAGAGATGATCAAGAAGGCCAAGAAATAGTCAGAGAGAGAGCTTCCTGTTTGGAATCTTCTCAGGTTTTGGCTTGCCAAATGAGTTCTGTTATACTCACAGACACCATTCAAACAGTTTTAGAAACTTTAGGGTGTTTTCTATCCAAATCAAACAATTATATGCATATTCTAGTTACTGGGCAGGAGTAGTAACCAGATTAAATCGGGTACGTTTTTTATCCGGCCGTGCAAATACTGCCCCCTATCCCCAACAGGTTAAATAGCCATCACTAACATAGAAAGGCTGCTGTCTACAGTTGAAGTCGTAAGTTACATACACCTTAGCCAAACACATTTAAACTCCGTTTTTCACAATTCCTGACATTTAATCCTAGTAAAAATTCCCTGTCTTAGATCAGTTAGGATCACCACTTTATTTTAAGAATGTGAAATGTCAGAATAATAGTAGAGAGAATGATTTATTTCAGCTTTTATTTCTTCCATCGTGTTCCCAGTGGGTCAGAAGTTTACATACACTCAATTAGTATTTGGTAGCATTGCCTTTAAATTGTTTAACTTGGGTCAAATGTTTCGGGTAGCCTTCCCACAATAAATTGGGTGAATTTTGGCCCAAATTACACAAATGCCCCGAATTACACAAATGACAAGACACGATTCAGTACTTTCAAGTACCACGTATCAAACAGTTATTGCAGTTATATTAAAACCAGGAACATCTGGAGTCCCACTGAAGTCGGTTACGACACCAAACTGCAGTCAGGTCAAGACCCTGCTGAGGACAACGAGCAGATGAGCTTCCCTGGGACAGTTTCTGACAGTTTGTGTCTAAATTCTTTGGTTGTGCAATCCCACAGTTTCATCAGCTGTCCGGGTGGCTGGTCTCAGACAAACCCACAGTTTCATCAGCTGTCCGGGTGGCTGGTCTCAGACAAACCCACAGTTTCATCAGCTGTCCGGGTGGCTGGTCTCAGACAAACCCACAGTTTCATCAGCTGTTCGGGTGGCTGGTCTCAGACAAACCCACAGTTTCATCAGCTGTCCGGGTGGCTGGTCTCAGACAAACCCACAGTTTCATCAGCTGTCTGGGTGGCTGGTCTCAGACAAACCCACAGTTTCATCAGCTGTCCGGGTGGCTGGTCTCAGACAAACCCACAGTTTCATCAGCTGTCCGGGTGGCTGGTCTCAGACCATCCTGCAGGTGAAGAAGACGGATGTGGAGGTCCTGGGTTGCCGTGGTTACACGTGGTCTGTGGTTGTGAGGCCGGTTGGACGTATTGTCAAATTCTCTAAAACGACATTGGGAAGCGGTTTATGGTAGAGAAATTAACAATCAATTACATTATCTGGCAACAGCTCTGGTGGACATTCCTGCAGTCAGCATGTCAATTGCTCACTCCTTCAAAACTTGAGACATCTGTGGCATTGTGTTGTGTGACAAAACGGCACATTTTAGAGTGGCCTTTTATTGTCCCCAGCACAAGGTGCACCTGTGTAACGATCATGCTGTTTAATAAGCTTCTTGATATGCCACACCTGTCAAGTGGTTGGATTATATTGGCAAAGGAGAAATGATCACTAACAGGGATGTAACAAATTTGTGCACAAAATTTAAGAGAAATAAGCTTTTTTTTTTTGTGTGTGGAAAATGTCTCATGAAGCTCATGAAACATTGAACCAACACTTTACATGTTGAGTATATATTTTTGTTCAGTTTAACAATGACTCAATAATCCATGGCTTCTGGGAATGGTATGAGGTCAAAGAGTTATGGGCGGAGTTAGAAAGTTGGCCGGCAAGAACTATTACAATGAAAATTGACTTTTTTCCAGACATGGCATATGAGGATGCTTAGATACTATTCTCACCAATCATCTTGACAAAACGTATACTTAACTGGAAATCAACCCTCCATCGTTAACACGACGGTCAAATGCTTTATTATCCAAATGTTGAAAGTGTGTGGGCGACAGAGAGAAACTAAATGGTGCAGTTTGAGGTTATGTGGCGGAGAGTGATGTGTGCGCTGGAGATATGGGTGGTGTGAGCAGGGTGGTCTGGGCAGGGTGGTCTGGGCAGAGTGGTGTGGGCAGGGTGGTCTGGGCAGGGTGGTCTGGGCAGGGTGGTGTGGTTAGGGTGGTCTAGGCAGGTTGGTGTGGGCAGGGTGGTGTGGGCAGGGTGGTCTGGGCAGGGTGGTGTGGGCAGGGTGGTCTGGGCAGGGTGATGTGAGCAGGTGGGTCTGGGCAGGGTGATCTGGGCAGGGGGGTCTGGGCAGGGTGGTCTGGGCAGGGTGGTGTGGGCAGGGTGGTCTGGGCAGGGTGGGTCTGGGTAGGGTGGTCTGGGCAGGTGGGTCTGGGCAGGGTGGTCTGGGCAGGGTGGTGTGGGCAGGGTGGTGTGGTTAGGGTGGTCTGGGCAGGTTGGTCTGGGCAAGGTGGTCTGGGCAGGGTGGTCTGGGCAGGGTGGTCTGGGCCGGGTGGTGTGGGCAGGGTGGTCTGGGCAGGGTGATGTGAGCAGGTGGGTCTGGGCAGGGTGGTCTGGGCAGGGTGGTCTGGGCAGGGTGGTGTGGGCCGGGTGATGTGAGCAGGTGGGTCTGGGCAGGGTGGTGTGGGCAGGGTGATCTGGGCAGGGTTGTCTGGGCAGGGTGGTCTGGGTCGGGTGATGTGAGCAGGTGGGTCTGGGCAGGGTGGTCTGGGCAGGGTGGTCTGGGCAGGGGGGTCTGGGCAGGGTGGTCTGGGCAGGGTGGTCTGGGCAGGGTGGTCTGGGCAAGGGGGTCTGGGCAGGGTGGTCTGGGCAGGGTGGTCTGGGCAGGGTGGTGTGGTTAGGGTGGTGTGGGCAGGGTGGTGTGGGCAGGGTGGTCTGGGCAGGGTGGTGTGGGCAGGGTGGTGTGGGCAGGGTGGTGTTGGCAGGGTGGTCTGGGCAGGGTGGTCTGGGCAAGGTGGTGTGGGCAGGGTGGTCTGGGCAGGGTGGTGCGAGCAGGTTATGTTGTTGCTACCATGTTGTGTTGCTACCATGTTGTGTTTCTACCATGTTGTGTTGCTACCATGTTGTGGTATATATATATATATATATATATATATATATATATATATATATATATATATATATATATATATATATATATATATATATATATATATATATATATATATTTGTATATGTATATATGTATGTTAGCAAAGGCCTGATGGTTCTCCGATCTTTGATCAAGTGTACTGTAGCATACTTACATTACTGTAACGGCATTATAGATCATTGTTTATTTATCCAGATTTGAAATTAATTGCAGTGTTCTTTTGTTTCGTTTTACAGAGTAGCACACTGTGAAATCATCTTTGTTACGCTAAACGCCAGTTTGTTACAACACAAACGATACTTTATTTATTTAAACAGGGATATGCCATTTATTTTATTTTATTAAAAAAAATGATGAAAGACCTTCCAATAGTCTTTCCGTAAAGGCGGGCCGGGCCGTTGTTTAGGTTTGTCTGTGAATGGGACAGTCAGTGGAGAGGTAGAGGGGTATGACAGTCAGTGGAGAGGTAGAGGGGTATGACAGTCAGTGGAGAGGTAGAGGGGTATGTCCGTGAGGACTCAGAAAGGGTTGTTCCTCCCCTTTGAATGAATCAAGTAGAAGAGGTCCAGCCAGAGAGAGATACATTACTCAGAGAGCAGCGGTGTTTCGGACGGTTGAATAGGATCCAATGGGGGCCAGTTGAATAGGATCCAATAGGGGCCAGTTGAATAGGATCCAATAGGGGCCAGTTGAATAGGATCCAATAGGGGCCAGTTGAATAGGATCCAATAGGGGCCAGTTGAATAGGATCCAATAGGATACAGTTGAATAGGATCCAATAGGGGCCAGTTGAATAGGATCCAATAGGGGCCAGTTGAATAGGATCCATTAGGGGCCAGTTGAATAGGATCCTCAGCCCCTGACTGTCAGACCAGAGGGTTTCTGTCCAGACCAGAGGGCAGGGTGGTCGGCTCGTGCACGCGTCCCAGTCTCATTGTTCTCAGATCGACCACTATCCAAATGCGCTACTGTTTTTCAGCCATGGCCTGCAAGTCACCATTCAACGTTCTGGCGCCTTCTGAGAGCCTATGGGAGCGTTAGAAAATGTCACGTTATGCCAGAGATCCCCTGTTTTGGATAGAGATGATCAAGAAGGCCAAGAAATAGTCAGAGAGAGAGCTTCCTGTTTGGAATCTTCTCAGGTTTTGGCTTGCCAAATGAGTTCTGTTATACTCACAGACACCATTCAAACAGTTTTAGAAACTTTAGGGTGTTTTCTATCCAAATCAAACAATTATATGCATATTCTAGTTACTGGGCAGGAGTAGTAACCAGATTAAATCGGGTACGTTTTTTATCCGGCCGTGCAAATACTGCCCCCTATCCCCAACAGGTTAAATAGCCATCACTAACATAGAAAGGCTGCTGTCTACAGTTGAAGTCGTAAGTTACATACACCTTAGCCAAACACATTTAAACTCCGTTTTTCACAATTCCTGACATTTAATCCTAGTAAAAATTCCCTGTCTTAGATCAGTTAGGATCACCACTTTATTTTAAGAATGTGAAATGTCAGAATAATAGTAGAGAGAATGATTTATTTCAGCTTTTATTTCTTCCATCGTGTTCCCAGTGGGTCAGAAGTTTACATACACTCAATTAGTATTTGGTAGCATTGCCTTTAAATTGTTTAACTTGGGTCAAATGTTTCGGGTAGCCTTCCCACAATAAATTGGGTGAATTTTGGCCCAAATTACACAAATGCCCCGAATTACACAAATGACAAGACACGATTCAGTACTTTCAAGTACCACGTATCAAACAGTTATTGCAGTTATATTAAAACCAGGAACATCTGGAGTCCCACTGAAGTCGGTTACGACACCAAACTGCAGTCAGGTCAAGACCCTGCTGAGGACAACGAGCAGATGAGCTTCCCTGGGACAGTTTCTGACAGTTTGTGTCTAAATTCTTTGGTTGTGCAATCCCACAGTTTCATCAGCTGTCCGGGTGGCTGGTCTCAGACAAACCCACAGTTTCATCAGCTGTCCGGGTGGCTGGTCTCAGACAAACCCACAGTTTCATCAGCTGTCCGGGTGGCTGGTCTCAGACAAACCCACAGTTTCATCAGCTGTTCGGGTGGCTGGTCTCAGACAAACCCACAGTTTCATCAGCTGTCCGGGTGGCTGGTCTCAGACAAACCCACAGTTTCATCAGCTGTCTGGGTGGCTGGTCTCAGACAAACCCACAGTTTCATCAGCTGTCCGGGTGGCTGGTCTCAGACAAACCCACAGTTTCATCAGCTGTCCGGGTGGCTGGTCTCAGACCATCCTGCAGGTGAAGAAGACGGATGTGGAGGTCCTGGGTTGCCGTGGTTACACGTGGTCTGTGGTTGTGAGGCCGGTTGGACGTATTGTCAAATTCTCTAAAACGACATTGGGAAGCGGTTTATGGTAGAGAAATTAACAATCAATTACATTATCTGGCAACAGCTCTGGTGGACATTCCTGCAGTCAGCATGTCAATTGCTCACTCCTTCAAAACTTGAGACATCTGTGGCATTGTGTTGTGTGACAAAACGGCACATTTTAGAGTGGCCTTTTATTGTCCCCAGCACAAGGTGCACCTGTGTAACGATCATGCTGTTTAATAAGCTTCTTGATATGCCACACCTGTCAAGTGGTTGGATTATATTGGCAAAGGAGAAATGATCACTAACAGGGATGTAACAAATTTGTGCACAAAATTTAAGAGAAATAAGCTTTTTTTTTTTGTGTGTGGAAAATGTCTCATGAAGCTCATGAAACATTGAACCAACACTTTACATGTTGAGTATATATTTTTGTTCAGTTTAACAATGACTCAATAATCCATGGCTTCTGGGAATGGTATGAGGTCAAAGAGTTATGGGCGGAGTTAGAAAGTTGGCCGGCAAGAACTATTACAATGAAAATTGACTTTTTTCCAGACATGGCATATGAGGATGCTTAGATACTATTCTCACCAATCATCTTGACAAAACGTATACTTAACTGGAAATCAACCCTCCATCGTTAACACGACGGTCAAATGCTTTATTATCCAAATGTTGAAAGTGTGTGGGCGACAGAGAGAAACTAAATGGTGCAGTTTGAGGTTATGTGGCGGAGAGTGATGTGTGCGCTGGAGATATGGGTGGTGTGAGCAGGGTGGTCTGGGCAGGGTGGTCTGGGCAGAGTGGTGTGGGCAGGGTGGTCTGGGCAGGGTGGTCTGGGCAGGGTGGTGTGGTTAGGGTGGTCTAGGCAGGTTGGTGTGGGCAGGGTGGTGTGGGCAGGGTGGTCTGGGCAGGGTGGTGTGGGCAGGGTGGTCTGGGCAGGGTGATGTGAGCAGGTGGGTCTGGGCAGGGTGATCTGGGCAGGGGGGTCTGGGCAGGGTGGTCTGGGCAGGGTGGTGTGGGCAGGGTGGTCTGGGCAGGGTGGGTCTGGGTAGGGTGGTCTGGGCAGGTGGGTCTGGGCAGGGTGGTCTGGGCAGGGTGGTGTGGGCAGGGTGGTGTGGTTAGGGTGGTCTGGGCAGGTTGGTCTGGGCAAGGTGGTCTGGGCAGGGTGGTCTGGGCAGGGTGGTCTGGGCCGGGTGGTGTGGGCAGGGTGGTCTGGGCAGGGTGATGTGAGCAGGTGGGTCTGGGCAGGGTGGTCTGGGCAGGGTGGTCTGGGCAGGGTGGTGTGGGCCGGGTGATGTGAGCAGGTGGGTCTGGGCAGGGTGGTGTGGGCAGGGTGATCTGGGCAGGGTTGTCTGGGCAGGGTGGTCTGGGTCGGGTGATGTGAGCAGGTGGGTCTGGGCAGGGTGGTCTGGGCAGGGTGGTCTGGGCAGGGGGGTCTGGGCAGGGTGGTCTGGGCAGGGTGGTCTGGGCAGGGTGGTCTGGGCAAGGGGGTCTGGGCAGGGTGGTCTGGGCAGGGTGGTCTGGGCAGGGTGGTGTGGTTAGGGTGGTGTGGGCAGGGTGGTGTGGGCAGGGTGGTCTGGGCAGGGTGGTGTGGGCAGGGTGGTGTGGGCAGGGTGGTGTTGGCAGGGTGGTCTGGGCAGGGTGGTCTGGGCAAGGTGGTGTGGGCAGGGTGGTCTGGGCAGGGTGGTGCGAGCAGGTTATGTTGTTGCTACCATGTTGTGTTGCTACCATGTTGTGTTTCTACCATGTTGTGTTGCTACCATGTTGTGGTATATATATATATATATATATATATATATATATATATATATATATATATATATATATATATATATATATATATATATATATATATATATATATATATTTGTATATGTATATATGTATGTTAGCAAAGGCCTGATGGTTCTCCGATCTTTGATCAAGTGTACTGTAGCATACTTACATTACTGTAACGGCATTATAGATCATTGTTTATTTATCCAGATTTGAAATTAATTGCAGTGTTCTTTTGTTTCGTTTTACAGAGTAGCACACTGTGAAATCATCTTTGTTACGCTAAACGCCAGTTTGTTACAACACAAACGATACTTTATTTATTTAAACAGGGATATGCCATTTATTTTATTTTATTAAAAAAAATGATGAAAGACCTTCCAATAGTCTTTCCGTAAAGGCGGGCCGGGCCGTTGTTTAGGTTTGTCTGTGAATGGGACAGTCAGTGGAGAGGTAGAGGGGTATGACAGTCAGTGGAGAGGTAGAGGGGTATGACAGTCAGTGGAGAGGTAGAGGGGTATGTCCGTGAGGACTCAGAAAGGGTTGTTCCTCCCCTTTGAATGAATCAAGTAGAAGAGGTCCAGCCAGAGAGAGATACATTACTCAGAGAGCAGCGGTGTTTCGGACGGTATGTCCTGTACTAACCAGCGATTTTACTGCAGCCTATTTTCTTCAATCCCATGGCCTTGCGTGGAAGCCAAGGTAATGCTTTAATAACAGTTTCACCGTTATTTTGAAAGGATTGTGAATAGTCTGACGCGCTTTTGTGGATATTTGTTGCACTTTCAAAATGTCATGGTTTGTGTGTCATAAACTGCGCCTGTCACAGAAATGCATCAACAGTTGAATTTACCTGCTTTAGCGACTCTATGAATGAAAGTCTTTCAACGAGTTAGAAAACGTCTTGGCTAAGTGCTAAACTCTTGATTCCTGAATTCAAATAACGCGAATTACTTTTCCAGCCCGACAAGTCGTTGGACGCCATGTATAGGTATTGCATCTATTGAGAACAAGTAATTTATGACCCATGTCCAAGCTTTTTATATATATATATATATATATATATATCTATTGTATATATATATATATATATATATATATACAATAGATTAAGACAAAATCAATGCTGTGAAAGCAGTAGCACAACAACAATAGGTTACAATGCGGACTCTACTGTGTAATGTTGTTGCAAAATATGCAACTGATTGGCAACAATTAATATCAAGTGTTTTGACCAGGATATGAATTGTTGGTTATGGTGTATTGTAGGCCTTAGAGGTGCGCAGGTCAGCTCTTTGTTTCTGCACGCAATTGCTAGTAACCCGTCAGCAACCGTCCGACTATATGTGATAAAGTGGAAATCAGAGGCCCGCACCCGACTCGAACCCGCTAATATAGAAAATTTGTTCTAGGCTTGTCAGAAAGATTTTTTTGACAGGGTGCATTTTTTTGTTGCCTGATTTAGATATGTTTCTGATTATAATTTCAGACATTTTGGCTGGCAATTTGTTGCTCAACTTATCTGTAATTAGATATATTCAGCTTCTCTTCTGTAATTATACACTAAACAAAAATATCAATGCAACATGTAAAGTGTTGGTCACATGTTTCATGAGCTGAAATAAAATATCCCAGAAATGTTCCATACTCACAAAAAGCTTTTATTCTAACAAATGTTGTGAACAAATTTGTTTACATCCCCAGTTAGTGATAATTTCTCCTTTGCCAAGACAATCCATCCACCCAACAAGTGTTGCATATCAAGAAGTCTTTTGAGGGAGTGAGCAATTGGCATGCTGACTGCAGGAATGTCCACCGGAGCTGTTGCCAGAGAATTGAAGGTTCATTTCTCTACCATAAGCCGCCTCCAAGGTCATTTTATATAATTTGGCAATGTGTCCAACTGGCCTCACAACCGCAGACCACGTGTATGGTGTTGTGTGTGCGAGCGGTTTGCTAATGTCAACATTGTGACCAGAGTGCCCCGTGGTGGTGGTGGTGGGGGGGTTATGGTATGGGCAGGGATAAGCTATGGACAATGAACACAATTACATTTTATCAATGAACACAATTACATTTTATCAATGAACACAATTACATTTTATCAATGGCAATTTAAATCCACATAATGCACGGCCCCGTGTTCCAAGAATCTGGACACAATTCTTAGAAGCTGAAAATATCCCATTCTTCCGTGGCTTTCATACTCACCAGACATGACTCCCGCTGAGCATGTTTGGGATGCTCTGGATCGATGTGTACTACAGCTTGTTCCAGTTCCTGCCAAAATCCAGCAATTTCGCACAGTCATTGAAGTGGAGTGGGACAACGTTACACAGGCCACTGTGGTCAAACGGAAATGGTTCCAATCGTTTTTCCACCATTTATTTTTCAGATAAGGGATTTTAGAAACACTTAAAATAGGTCTGTGTTTCATGTAGGTTTACCCTGGCATGATGTTTTGATAACCATGTAAATCTCTCTCGGACAAGGTGACTTTTATCAATATATTCAGCTCTATTTACTCTCAGATTCGAAAAAGCTAATTAGCGTCAAAGTAGACATCATTCAAAACTACAAATCCCTGCAAACTCCCATTCAATTTAACACTAGCAGGGATTTATGAAAGCCACATTAGCAAAGTCACCTTGTCCAAGACATTTAACATTTTTTACCCTGTTTTCGCCCCAATTTTGTGGTATCCAAATGTCTCATTGCTGCAACTCCCATACGGACTCGGGAGAGCCGTGCGTCCTCCGAAACACAACCAAACCAAACCACACTGCTTCTTGACACAATGCCCACTTAACCCGGAAGTCAGCCGCACCAATGTGTTGGAGGAAACACTGTATACCTGGCAACCGTGTCAGCTGCACTGCGCCCGGCCAGCCACAGGAGTCATTAGTGCGCGATGGGACAAGGACATCCCTGCCGACCAAACCCTCCCTTAACCCAGACGACGCTGCGCCAATTGTGTGCCGCCCTATGGGTCTCCCGGTCGTGGCCAGCTGCAACAGAGCTTGGACTTGAACCCTGAATCTCTAGTGGCACAGCTAGCACTGCAAAACAGTGCCTTAGACCTCTGCGCCACTCGGGAGGCCCTTTTTAGAGAGATTTATATGGTCATCAAAACGTCAGGGTAAGCCTACATGAAACACAGCCCTTATTTTAAGTGTTCCTATGGGAAAAATGAATGGTGGAAAAACGATTTAGAACCATTTCCCTTTTTGACTGCTAGGTTTTATGAGTATTATGACTCATACTGTGGTACTATGTCTATACAGTTGACGTCGGTAAAGTTTCCTCTGTCATCTCTGCTTCCCTCGTGGAGCAAAGACGTTTAGGGACCGGGGAGAAAATGCAATAATTCTTAGCTGGTGAAAAAAAAATTGCGCAAAATTTCAATTTTTTTTTAAGGAAATGGAAAGCTGTGAAAACAACCCAACATGTTTCTGATAAGATTTCAGTTCGGCTTGGATGCGTATTTTATTTGGTTTTAAATACGATCAGCTTTTATGATGCTGATAAAGACAACAGCTCTACTGACGCTGTCTAACTATTTCTCTACTCCTGTTCCCAAGAACAGGAGTAGAGAAATATGATTTATTTCTTTCAGCATCTGGAGAGAATGCCAATGCTCAGTTAGACAGCATCAGTAGAGCTGATAGTTTTACAGGAAGAAGTGCTTAACTCTGCACTATATATTAAGGGGTTAAATGGAAACTGAAATCTGGACACTGACCGTAGGTCTATAACCTCTCACATGGCATCTGAACAGTAGGCTACAGTTCTCTCGATGTCCCCGTCTTGTGACTGGAATATGTAGCGCTTCACAATCATCACACATGGACGTAACCTTTTATCTTCTTTTACCAATTCTTTCCCAAACTGTTTATTTTCTGTCCCTCCCTTCTCTTTATTTTCAACTCTCACTTTCACAGCTTTTCTCTTATTGAATTAAACTCTGATATTGTCCTTTTCGTCACAGTGGATTGTTAACTTTTTCTGCCCGTTCCTTAAAAGCATTTTGGGATTGGCTGTTTGGCTCAGGTACAGCTAAGCTCTGAAGTTCAGGCCGATGCACTAATGCCAGATGGCATAAAGTAATGACAAACCTCCATGTAGCCTATAGATATAAATGACACAATAATGATACATTTATGTTTTTTTTTTTTTTTAAAGGTATTGTTTTCTCTTTATTCAACCCGCCCGCCCTTCAGCCACACAATATTTCATGACTCTATCCGCGGGGAATGAGAGTTATGAGTCAACCCATGTGTCACTAGTTGGCCTATCCTCAAGACAAATGTACCATTCATCTCCAGGTCATTAAAACAAAGACATTATGTGTCTGAAACCAGATAGAAGGCATATATCCCTTCCCTTGGCTCAGACTGGCTGAATCAGGTTGACATGAGGCAGTAATCAGAAATCAGAACCAGATAGAAGGTATGTCCCTTCCCTTGGCTCAGACTGGCTGAATCAGGTTGACATGAGGGAGTAATCAGAAATCAGCTGGACTGGGAGGGGAGGGGAAAGAAGAGATGGAGGGAGGGAGAGGAAAGGAATCCCTGATGTCCTTTGTGTGCCAAGGAATTGCCTGTGACTTTCACTGGGGCTGCAAATCAAATAAAATCAACTCACATTTTGTTTGTATGCTAAAAAAAATATAGAGTAAAAATACAGATGAAACCCTGCAGCCGTGGTTACTGAGTTTTTCCTGAAATCATGGTTCTAGTGTCAGCTGTCTCCTTGGTGATGATATTCTATTAGAACTCAGAAGTCCTTCTGTCTGGAGGGGGTCTGCAGGATGGGCCTTGAGAGAGTGGTCTGGAGGGTAAATGGGTACAGAGTGGTCTGGAGGGTAAATGGGTACAGAGTGGTCTGGAGGGTAAATGGGTACAGAGTGGTCTGGAGGGTAAATGGGTACAGAGTGGTCTGGAGGGTAAATGGGTACAGAGTGGTCTGAAGGGTAAATGGGTACAGAGTGGTCTGGAGGGTAAATGGGTACGGAGTGGTCTGGAGAGTAAATGGGTGGTCTGGAGAGTAAATGGGAACAGAGTGGTCTGGAGGGTAAATGGGTACAGAGTGGTCTGGAGGGTAAATGGGTACAGAGTGGTCTGGAGGGTAAATGGGTACAGAGTGGTCTGAAGGGTAAATGGGTACGGAGTGGTCTGGAGAGTAAATGGGTACAGAGTGGTCTGGAGGGTAAATGGGTACAGAGTGGTCTGGAGAGTAAATGGGAACAGAGTGGTCTGGAGGGTAAATGGGTACAGAGTGGTCTGGAGGGTAAATGGGTACAGAGTGGTCTGGAGAGTAAATGGGTACAGAGTGGTCTGGAGGGTAAATGGGTACAGAGTGGTCTGGAGAGTAAATGGGTACAGAGTGGTCTGGAGGGTAAATGGGTACAGAGCAGGTTTCTATATGTTCAGAGTAGAAGAGAGCAGTAGGCTTGGGCAATATACCATTTACCCTGTATACCGCGGTATTTCAAAATACAGACAATACTGTTTAAAAAATTATATTTTTGTGGGGGGTTAGGGGCACCCCTGCTTAGCAGAGGCAGCGAGCTACCCCACTGCTTATAACAAGTTAAGTATAACTATAAAAAATGTGTCAAATAAATTATGTCCAGCACAGGGGTCCAGCTAAGCATTTGGCTTGCTAACTTGCTAGCTAAGTGGCTAGATGTCAAGATCAGACTTCTTGGTTACTGTAGAGACATTCTAGCCTGAGTACCAGTCTTCTGCTTACATGTCACTCCTTGGGTGTTTCTCAATATGCATACTACCGTGCTCCACACTCTCATGCTCCGAGTGCATTCTCAAGTACGTTTTCTCGAGTACGTTCTTGTGAGGACGAGAGTGTGGAGAACATATAAAACATTACATTTGAGAAGCACTCCCTCTACTGTATTACCTCACGCTGCACCTCCCTCTACTGTATTACCTCACGCTGCACCTCCCTCTACTGTATTACCTCACGCTGCACCTCCCTCTACTGTATTACCTCACGCTGCACCTCCCCCTACTGTATTACCTCACGCTGCACCTCCCTCTACTGTATTACCTCACGCTGCACCTCCCTCTACTGTATTACCTCACGCTGCACCTCCCCCTACTGTATTACCTCACGCTGCACCTCCCTCTACTGTATTACCTCACGCTGCACCTCCCCCTACTGTATTACCTCACGCTGAGCAGCACTCCCTCTACTGTATTACCTCACGCTGCACCTCCCTCTACTGTATTACCTCACGCTGCACCTCCCCCTACTGTATTACCTCACGCTGAGCAGCACTCCCTCTACTGTATTACCTCACGCTGCACCTCCCCCTACTGTATTACCTCACGCTGAGCAGCACTCCCTCTACTGTATTACCTCACGCTGCACCTCCCTCTACTGTATTACCTCACGCTGCACCTTCCTCTACTGTATTACCTCACGCTGCACCTCCCTCTACTGTATTACCTCACGCTGCACCTCCCTCTACTGTATTACCTCACGCTGCACCTCCCCCTACTGTATTACCTCACGCTGAGCAGCACTCCCTCTACTGTATTACCTCACGCTGCACCTCCCCCTACTGTATTACCTCACGCTGAGCAGCACTCCCTCTACTGTATTACCTCACGCTGCACCTCCCCCTACTGTATTACCTCACGCTGCACCTCCCCCTACTGTATTACCTCACGCTGAGCAGCACTCCCCCTACTGTATTACCTCACGCTGCACCTCCCCCTACTGTATTACCTCACGCTGCACCTCCCTCTACTGTATTACCTCACGCTGAGCAGCACTCCCCCTACTGTATTACCTCACGCTGAGCAGCACCTCCCCCTACTGTATTACCTCACGCTGAGCAGCACTCCCCCTACTGTATTACCTCACGCTGAGCAGCACTCCCCCTACTGTATTACCTCACGCTGAGCAGCACTCCCCCTACTGTATTACCTCACGCTGAGCAGCACTCCCCCTACTGTATTACCTCACGCTGAGCAGCACTCCCCTCTACTGTATTACCTCACGCTGAGCAGCACTCCCCCTACTGTATTACCTCACGCTGAGCTGCACTCCCCTCTGCTGTATTACCTCACGCTGAGCAGCACTCCCCCTACTGTATTACCTCACGCTGAGCAGCACTCCCTCTACTGTATTACCTCACGCTGAGCAGCACTCCCTCTACTGTATTACCCCACGCTGAGCAGCACTCCCCCTACTGTATTACCTCACGCTGAGCAGCACTCCCCCCTACTGTATTACCTCACACTGGGCAGCACTCCCCCTACTGTATTACCTCACGCTGAGCAGCACTCCCCCCTACTGTATTACCTCACGCTGAGCAGCACTCCCCCCTACTGTATTACCTCACGCTGGGCAGCACTCCCCCTACTGTATTACCTCACGCTGGGCAGCACTCCCCCCTACTGTATTACCTCACGCTGAGCAGCACTCCCTCTACTGTATTACCTCACGCTGAGCAGCACTCCCTCTACTGTATTACCTCACGCTGAGCAGCACTCCCCCTCCACTGTATTACCTCCCGCTGAGCAGCACTCCCCCTACTGTATTACCTCACGCTGAGCAGCACTCCCCCTACTGTATTACCTCACGCTGAGCAGCACTCCCCCTACTGTATTACCTCACGCTGGGCAGCACTCCCCCTACTGTATTACCTCACGCTGAGCAGCACTCCCCTTACTGTATTACCTCACGCTGAGCAGCACTCCCCCTACTGTATTACCTCACGCTGAGCAGCACTCCCCCTACTGTATTACCTCACGCTGAGCAGCACTCCCCCTACTGTATTACCTCACGCTGGGCAGCACTCCCCTTACTCGGCAGTTGTTGTGTTGTTGCCATTCTGTACCTGTCCCGCAGGTGTGATGTTCGGATGTACCGATCCTGTGCAGGTGTTGTTACACGTGGTCTGCCACTGCGAGGACGATCAGCTGTCCGTCCTGTCTCCCTGTAGCGCTGTCTTAGGCGTCTCACAGTACAGACATTGCAATTTATTGCCCTGGCCACATCTGCAGTCCTCATGCCTCCTTGCAGCATGCCTAAGGCACGTTCACGCAGATGAGCAGGGATCCTGGGCATCTTTCTTTTGGTGTTTTTCAGTCAGGAGAAAGCCCTCTTTAGTGTCCTAAGTTTTCATAGCTGTGACCTTAATTGCCTACCGTCTGTAAGCTGTTAGTGTCTTAACGACCGTTCCACAGGTGCATGTTCATTAATTGTTTATGGTTCATTGAACAAGAATGGGAAACAGTGTTTAAACCATTTACAATGAAGATCTGTGAAGTTATTTGGATTTTTACGAATTATCTTTGAAAGACAGGTTCCTGTTAAAGGGACGTTTATTTTTTTGCTGAGTTTAGCTAACCAGATAGTTTAAAAGTAAAAAAATGACCTAAAAGTAATACAAGGTAGATGTAAAGTCTTCGTGGGTAGCTAGCTATCTAACAATTTATTTGTGGCCATCTGGCTTGCAAGCCCTGATTTGATTGATTTACTATGTATGGGCTTGCAATGTACGCACACTACAGTGTGTATTGTAGGCAGATAAACATGCCAAAATGAACACAGCATGTATTTGTTAACATATCAAGATAAAATATTGACTTATACCTTCCCAAAAGAAACACAACCTGCTTCAACTCTGATTCTCACAGTAACACCATGAAGGTCTGAGTTACTATGGGGTTACTATGAAGTTATTGACTGAGTCCCAAATGGTAACCTCTTCCCAATTAAGTGCACTACTTTTGACCAGGGCACATAGTGCTATGGTCAAAAGTAGTGCACTAGATTGGGAATAGGTTGTCATTTGGGACAAAGCTTATGTTCCCTACAGTAAGCACAGTAGAAAACACATTTATGAGACAGAATGTTGTTTACTCTCTCGCTCTCTTTCAGTCTCTCTCTCTCCTATTCCAGTGACCACAGCTATAGAATAATATCATTTTTGTAATCAACTGCCAACAAAACTGAGAAAGCAGACAGACAGACAGCATTTTTAATTAACAAGGCTAGAGGACATCTTTGACCAAATAGCCATGATGATGTGGCCCTCACACACACACACACATATATATATATATACAGTTGAAGTCGGAAGTTTACATACACTTAGGTTGAAGTCATTAAAACTCGTTTTTCAACCACTCCACAAATTTCTTGTTAACAAACTATAGTTTTGGCAAGTCAGTTAGGGCATCTACTTTGTGCATGACACAAGTTATTTTTCCAACAATTGTTTACAGACAGATTATTTCACTTGTATTCACTGTATCACAATTCCAGTGGGTCAGAAGTTTACATACACTAAGTTGACTGTGCCTTTAAGCAGCTTGGAAAATTCCCAAAAATGATGCCATGACTTTAGAAGCTTCTGATAGACTAACTGACATAATTGGAGTCAATTGGAGGTGTACCTGTGGATGTATTTCAAGGCCTACCTTCAAACTCATTGCCTCTTTGCTTGACATCATGGGAAAATCAAAAGAAATCAGCCAAGACCTCAGAAAAGAACTGTAGACCTCCACAAGTCTGGTTCATCCTTGGGAGCAATTTGCAAACGCCTGAAGGTACCACGTTCATCTGTACAAACAATAGTATGCAAGTATAAACACCATGGGACCACGCAGCCGTCATACCGCTCAGGAAGGAGACGCGTTATGTCTCCTAGAGATGAACGTACATTCGTACGAAAAGTGCAAATCAATCCCAAAGATACAAAGACCGTACTTTTTGGAGAAATGTCCTCTGGTCTGATGAATCAAAAATAGAACTGTTTGGCCATAATGACCATCATTATGTTTGGAGGAAAAAGGGGGAGGCTTGCAAGCCGAAGAACACCATCCCAACCGTGAAGCACGGGGGTGGCAGCATCATGTTGTGGGGGTGCTTTGCTGCAGGAGGGACTGGTGCACTTCACAAAATAGACGGCATCAACACTTAAATCACTGGATGCTACTTATTATTGCGCACTTAGGTTTATTACAGAACTCACCACTGTGTTTTATGTCAAAATGTGGGTTGGACTTCGCTGTTCATGAGACGAGAACAACATGCTCTTGTGTTTGTCTATAAGCACTTCTGAATAAGCTACCTTCTTATTTATCATCACTCATCAATATTAGAATTATAATTCCTAAAACCAGGTCTCAAGCATGGATTACACTTGAGGCCCCTGCGATTTCCACAGAGTATGGCTGCCTTTTCCTGTTCCGCTCCTTGCCTATGGAATAGCCTGCAGACTAAACTTAAACTTCAGACTCTTGTCCCCCCCCCCCCATTTTAAATATTTATTGGAGGATTTTTATTTTTGTATTGCTTGTAACTGTTTCGGGTAATGCAAGTTCTTGTGCTGTTAGGGAAATAACCTGTGTGTAAATGTCTCTCTCTAAACCCCTCTCTATTTCCCTCCCTCTGTTGCTGTATTTCTTTCTGTTATCTGTGATCGTTTGTTTGTCTTGTTTAGTTTCTTAATCATTGTACCAAAACTGTATGTGTAAACATGTATACGCAGCGCCCAGCTGTAAAGAGACCTTGGTCTCAGTCTGTTGTTGATATAAAGGTAGAATAATAGTAATAACTATTATAATAATAATAATAATAATAATAATAATAATAATAATATATAATTATAATAATAACAGCTGGAGCTGCGTGTGAGTGTTGCTATGGTGACCAGTGAGCCGAGATAAGGCGGGGCTTTACCTAGCAAAGACTTATAGATGACCTGGAGCCATTGGGTCTGGCGACGAATATGAAGCGAGGGCCAGCCAACGAGAGCATACAGGTCACAGTGGTGGGTAGTATATGGGGATTTGGTGACAAAACGGATGGCACTGTGATAGACTGCATCCAATTTGCTGAGTAGAGTGTTGGAGGCTATTTTGTAAATGACATCGCCGAAGTCAAGGATCGGTAGGATAGTCAGTTTTACGAGGGTATGTTTGGCAGCATGAGTGAAGGAGGCTTTGTTGCAAAATTGGATGACAATTGTAGACTTCATTTTGGATTGGAGATGCTTAATGTGAGTCTGGAAGGAGAGTGTACAGTCCAACCAGACACCTAGGTATTTGTAGTTGTCCAAAAATTCTAAGTCAGAACCGTCCAGAGTAGTGATGCTGGACGGGCGGGCAGGTGTGGGCAGCGATTGGTTGAAGAGCATGCATTTAGTTTCACTTGCATTTAAGAGCAGTTGGAGGCCACGGAAGGAGAGTTGTATGGCATTGAAGCTCGTCTGGAGGGTAGTTAACACAGTGTCCAAAGAAGGGCCAGAAGCATACGGAATGGTGTCGTCTGCGTAGAGGGGGATCAGAGAATCACCAGCAGCAAGAGCGACATCATTGATGTACACAGAGAAAATAGTCGGCCCGAGGATTGAACCCTGTGGCACCAGCATAGACACTGCCAGAGGTCCGGACAACAGGCCCTCCGATTTGGCACACTGAACTCTATCTGAAAAGTAGTTGGTGAACCAGGCGAGGCAATCATTTGAGAAACCAAGGCTGTTTAGTCTGCCGATAAGAATGTGGTGATTGACAGAGTCGAAAGCCTTGGCCAGGTCAATGAATATAGCTGCACAGTATTGTCTCTTATCGATGGCGGTTATGATGTCGTTTAGGACCTTGAGCATGGCTGAGGTGCACCCATGACCAGCTCGGAAACCAGATTGCATAGCGGAGAAGCTATGGTGGGATTCGAAATGGTTGGTAATCTGTTTGTTAACTTGGCTTTCGAGGACCTTAGAAAGGCAGGGTAGGATAGATATAGGTCTGTAGCAGTTTGGGTCTAGAGTGTCTCCCCCTTTGAAGAGGGGGATGACTGCGGCAGCTTTCCAATCTTTGGGGATCTCAGACGAAACGAAAGAGAGGTTGAACATTCTAGTAATAGGGGTTGCAATAATTTGGGCGGATAATTTTAGAAAGAGCGGGTCCAGATTGTCTAGCCCGGCTGATTTGTAGGGTCCAGATTTTGCAGGTCTTTCAGAACATAATTTATCTGGATTTGGGTGAAGGAGAAATGGGGGAGGCTTGCACAAGTTGCTGTGGGGGGTGCAGGGCTGTTGACCGGGGTAGGGGTAGTCAGGTGAAAAGCATGGCCAGCCGTAAAAAAAAATGCTTATTGAAATTCTCAATTATCGCAGATTTATCGGTGGTGACAGTTTTTCCTAGCCTCAGTGCAGTGGGCAGCTGGGAGGAGGTGCTCTTATTCTCCATGGACTTTACAGTGTCCCAGAACTTTTTGGAGTTTGTGCTACAGGATGCAAATTTCTGTTTGAAAAAGGAAAAAGCTAGCCTTTGCTTTCCTAACTGCCTGTGTATGTTGGTTCCTAACTTCCCTGAAAAGTTGCATATCGCGGGGGCTAGCCGATGCTAATGCAGTACACCACAGGATGTTTTTGTGCTGGTCTAGGGCAGTCAAGTCTGGAGTGAACCAAGGGGTATATCTGTTCCTGGTTCTACATTTTTGGAATGGGGCGTGCTTATTAACACCCCGGCCATCCCTGATCCACATCCCTAAAAAAAAGGTATCTGTGACCAACAGATGCGTATCTGTATTCTCAGTCATGTGAAATCCATATATTTAAGCTTTATTTATCTAGGCAAGTCAGTTAAGAACACATTTTTATTTACAATGACGGCCTACCCCGGCCAAACCCTAACCCGGACTACGCTGGGCCAAATGTGCACCGCCCAATGGGACTCCCAATCACGGCCGGTTGTGATACAGCCTGGAATTGAACCAGGGTCTGTAGTGACACCTTTAGCACAGAGATGCAGTGCCTCAGACCGCTGCGCCACTCGGGAGTCCTCCCTTACATGAACTGTAACTCAGTAAAATCTTTGAATTTGTTACGTGTTGCATATATATATATTTTTGTTCATTATAGATGGCATCTTTGACCAAATCGCCATGGTGATGTGGGCCTTGCAGATGAATGTCTCTCTGATATGTGGGGAGCCTGCATGTCTGTATGTATGTCATGCTACTGGCATACTGGGTGAAGCATACCTGGGTTCAAATACTATTTGACATCGTTTACCTGGCTTGATGAACCAACAGAAAAGTCCTGAAACTGTAAACCCCGCCCACATCTGGCACACCAGGCAGTCTAGAGGAAACGCTCAAAGAAAGATGTTGAATACTATTTGAACCCAGGCCTGGTGAACTAATAAACTGGACAGATGTTGAATATTATTTGAACCCAGGTCTGGTGAACTAATAAACTGGACAGATGTTAAATATGATTTGAACCCATGTCTGGTGAACTAATAAACTGGACAGATGTTGAATATTATTTGAACCCATGTCTGGTGAACTAATAAACTGGACAGATGTTGAATGGTATTTGAACCCAGGTCTGGTGAACTAATAAACTGGACAGATGTTGAATAGTATTTGAACCCAGGTCTGGTGAACTAATAAACTGGACAGATGTTGAATGGTATTTGAACCCAGGTCTGGTGAACTAATAAACTGGACAGATGTTGAATGGTATTTGAAAGCAGGCCTGGTGAACTAATAAACTGGACAGATGTTAAATATGATTTGAACCCATGTCTGGTGAACTAATAAACTGGACAGATGTTGAATGGTATTTGAACCCAGGTCTGGTGAACTAATAAACTGGACAGATGTTGAATGGTATTTGAACCCAGGTCTGGTGAACTAATAAACTGGACAGATGTTGAATATTATTTGAACCCATGTCTGGTGAACTAATAAACTGGACAGATGTTGAATGGTATTTGAACCCAGGTCTGGTGAACTAATAAACTGGACAGATGTTGAATAGTATTTGAACCCAGGTCTGGTGAACTAATAAACTGGACAGATGTTGAATGGTATTTGAACCCAGGTCTGGTGAACTAATAAACTGGACAGATGTTGAATAGTATTTGAACCCAGGTCTGGTGAACTAATAAACTGGACAGATGTTGAATGGTATTTGAACCCAGGTCTGGTGAACTAATAAACTGGACAGATGTTGAATGGTATTTGAACCCATGTCTGGTGAACTAATAAACTGGACAGATGTTGAATGGTATTTGAAAGCAGGCCTGGGGGATAGAAGGGTGTAGTCATACTAATAGCAGGTCTCTGGACCAGTCACCCAGCAGTAGTGAAAGAAATGGGACAGACCAGAACCTGGGAGTTCAACTATTAATCCAGATGTTGGTGTGTGTGTCTGTGTGTAAATGTAAATTTTTCTCTCTCTAAACCCCTCTCTCTTTCCCTCTCTCTCTCTCTCTAAACCCCTCTCTATTTCCCTCCCTCCAACACCCCCCCCTCTCTCTCTCTCTCTCTCTCTCTCTCTCTCTAAACCCCTCTCTCTTTCCCTCTCTCTCTAAACCCCTCTCTATTTCCCTCTCTCTTTCCCTCTCTCTCTCTCTCTCTCTAAACCCCTCTCTATTTCCCTCTCTCTTTCCCTCCCTCCAACACCCCCTCTCTCTCTCTATCTGTCTCCCTCTCTTTCTCTGTAGAGTGGTAGTGATTCTTGAGAACAGAGATAGTGTCTGAATCCTTGAGGAAGACTACAAAGCCAAACCTCAAAACACTGTGAAAAACATCTTCACTCCTCATAGCTTTCAATCCATCTGGTGTCATCATGGCTGGTCTCCCACCAGTTGAACAGACATTATATCAAAGTGCCCTTGTCCTCCTCCTGCTGAGTGTGAGTGGTAGCCTGGGCCAGAAGGACTGTACAGGTGTAGACTGCCCTGATCTGAGTAACTGTATTGAGGAGCATCTGGAAGCTGAGGCTTGCTGTACTACCTGCGTTCAGACTGGTTGTACCTGTGAGGGTTACCAGTACTACGACTGTGTCCACGCCGGCTTTAAGAATGGACATGTTCCCGAGGGGCAGTCCTACTTCGTGGACTTCGGGAGTACAGAGTGTTCGTGCCCGGAAGGCGGCGGCCGGATTGGCTGTCACTTCATGCCCTGTCCTGACGTACCTGCTAACTGCATCGAGGTGTCTGAGCCGGCTGACGGCTGTGTCACCTGCGAACGTGTCGGCTGTGTCCATGACAACCAGAAGTACGAGGCCGGACACTCCTTTCACCTTGTTGCCTGTGAGGTCAGTCTGGTTCTTTCTACCTTTACCTGTGAAGTCTGTCGGTTATTTACCTTTACCTGTACCCTTGTCCCTTTTGCCTGTGAAGTCTGTCTGCGACCTGTCTGCTACCTGTCTCCTGTCTGCTATTCTAGCACATTGGCTGTCTATCTACCTTTACCTGTGAAGTCTGTCTGCTTCCTGTCTGCTACCTGTCTACAACCAGCGACCTGTTTGCTACCTGCTACCTGTCTGCTATTCTAGAACATTGGCTGTCTATCTACCTTTACCTGTGAAGTCTGTCTGTCTACCTGTCTGCTACGTGCTACCTGTCTGCTATTCTAGCACATTGGCTGTCTATCTACCTTTACCTGTGAAGTCTGTCTGTCTACCAGTCTGCTACGTGCTACCTGTCTGCTATTCTAGCACATTGGCTGTCTATCTACCTTTACCTGTGAAGTCTGTCTGTCTACCTGTCTGCTACGTGCTACCTGTCTGCTATTCTAGCACATTGGCTGTCTATCTACCTTTACCTGTGAAGTCTGTCTGTCTACCAGTCTGCTACGTGCTACCTGTCTGCTATTCTAGCACATTGGCTGTCTATCTACCTTTACCTGTGAAGTCTGTCTGTCTACCAGTCTGCTACGTGCTACCTGTCTGCTATTCTAGCACATTGGCTGTCTATCTACCTTTACCTGTGAAGTCTGTCTGTCTACCTGTCTGCTACGTGCTACCTGTCTGCTATTCTAGCACAATGCCTGTCTTTAGGTGCCGTTCCAGAGATGGTGTGGTGAACTATAGTTTAGATCTCAAACCAACTTTTTGGTCAATAGATTCTCAATGTCTTCCCAGCAAAACAAAATGGCTTCTGTGAAAGTTCCCAATCGTGCCGATGATTATAGAATGTTTGTATAAATCATTCGCCTGATGTTGCAAGAGCGTTCCTAGAACACATTTAAGCTATAGGTTCCGAAAACACTGTCCAGTTGGGATGACGTTCATACAATGTTTAAATTATGTTGCACAGGACATTCCCTTAATGTCATAAGAATGCTGACAGAACAGCTGGTCTAAGTTCTTTAAAGGTACCCAGAACATTTCATTAACTTATGAGAGTTGTCTGGGTTTTTGCAAGAACATTCTTGTGACCTGTTCCCACAAGAAATGGGTAACCAGTGAAGAACAAACACCATTGTAAATACAACCCATATTTATGTTTATTTATTTTCCCTTTTGTACTTTAGCTATTTGCACATCATTACAGCACTGTATATATACATAATATGACATTTGAAATGTCTTTATTCTTTTACAAATTTTGTGAGTGTAATGTTTACAGTTATTTTTTTTTAATTGTTTACTTCACTTTTGTTTATCTATTTCACTTGCTTTGGCAATGTAAAAATATGTTCCCCATGACAATAAAGCCTTGAGAGAGAATTACACAGATGCACAGACTGCAGGAATGTCCACCGAAGCTTTTGCCAGAGAGCCGCCTCCGATGTTGTTTTAGAAAATGTTGCAGTACGTCCCACCGGCCTCACGACCGCAGACCACGTGTAACCACGTGTAGCCAGGACCTCCACCTCCGGTTTCTTCACCTGCGGGATCGTCTGAGACCAGCCACCCGGACAGCTGATGACACTGTGGGTTTACACAACTGAAGAATTTCTGCACAAACTGCCAGAAACCGTCTCAGGGAAGCATATAGTCCTTACCAGGATCTTAACCTGACTACAGTTTGGCGTCGTAACTGACTTCAGTGGGCAAATGCTCCCCTTCAATGGCCACTGGTGTGTTGGAGAAATGTGCTCTTCACAGGTGAATCCCGGTTTCAACTGTACCAAGCAGACGGCGACGGCTGTTTGGCCGAGCGGTTTGCTGATGTCAATGTTGTGAACAGAGTGCCCCATGGTGGAGGACAATGAACATAATTGCATTTTATCGATGGCAATTTGAATGTACAGAGATACCGTGACGAGATCCTGAGACCGATTGTCGTGCCATTCATCCGCCACCATCAGCTCATGTATAATAAGCATGATAATGCACGGCCCCATGTCGCAAGGATCTGGACACAATTCCTGGATGCTGAATATGTCCCAGGCCTGTATACTCGCAAGACATGTCACCCATGGAGCATGTTTGGGATGCTCTGGATCGACGTGTACGACAGCGTGGTCCAGTACCCACCAACATCCAGAAACTTAGCACAGCCATTGAGGAGTGGGGCAGCATTCGACAGGCCACAATCAACAGCCTGATCACCTCTATCGAAAGGAGATGTGTCGCGCTGCATGAGGCAAATGGTGGTCACACCAGATACTGACTGGTTTTCTGATCCACACACCTACATTTTGTTTTTAATGGTATCTGTGACCAATAGATGCATATCTGTATTCCCAGTCATGTGAAATCCATAGATTAGGGCCTAATGAATGTATTTAATTTGACTGATTTCTTTATATAAAATTGTTGCATATTGCGTTAATATTTTTGTTCAGTGCCTTTGGAAAGTATTCAGACCCCTTGACTGTTTCCACATTTTGTTACGTTACAGCCTTATTATAAAATGTATTAACTAGTTTTTTTCCCCCTCATCAATCTACACGCAATACCCCATAATGACAAAGCAAAAATTAGCACATTTATTACAAAACTTTATTTAACTAGGTAAGTCAGTTAAGAACTAATTCTTATTTGCAATGACGACCTTGTTCAGGGGCAGAACGACTGATTTTTACCTTGTCAGCTCAGCGATTCGATCTAGCAACCTTTCGGTTACTGACCCAACGCTCTAACCACTAGGCTACCTGCTGGTTACTGGCCGAGCGCTCTAACCACTAGGCTACCTGCTGGTTACTGGCCCAGCGCTCTAACCACTAGGCTACCTGCTGGTTACTGGCCCAGCGCTCTAACCACTAGGCTACCTGCTGGTTACTGGCCCAGCGCTCTAACCACTAGGCTACCTGCTGGTTACTGGCCCAGCGCTCTAACCACTAGGCTACCTGCTGGTTACTGGCCCAGCGCTCTAACCACTAGGCTACCTGCTGGTTACTGGCCCAGCGCTCTAACCACTAGGCTACCTGCTGGTTACTGGCCCAGCGCTCTAACCACTAGGCTACCTGCTGGTTACTGGCCCAGCGCTCTAACCACTAGGCTACCTGCTGGTTACTGGCCCAGCGCTCTAACCACTAGGCTACCTGCTGGTTACTGGCCCAGCGCTCTAACCACTAGGCTACCTGCTGGTTACTGGCCCAGCGCTCTAACCACTAGGCTACCTGCTGGTTACTGGCCCAGCGCTCTAACCACTAGGCTACCTGCTGGTTACTGGCCCAGTGCTCTAACCAGTAGGCTACCTGCTGGTTACTGGCCCAGTGCTCTAACCACTAGGCTACCTGCTGGTTACTGGTCCAGCGCTCTAACCAGTAGGCTACCTGCTGGTTACTGGCCCAGTGCTCTAACCAGTAGGCTACCTGCTGGTTACTGGCCCAACGCTCTAACCCCTCTTCCATCTGGCCACTCTACCATTAAGGCCTGATTGGTGGAGTGCTGCAGAGATGGTTGTCCTTCTGCAAGGTTCTCCCATCTCCACAGAGGAACTCTGGAGTTCTGTCAGAGTGACCTCCCTGAACAAGGCCCTTCTCCCTTGATTGCTCAGTTTGACCGGGCGACCAGCTCTAGTCTTGGTGGTTCCAAGCTTCCATTTATGAATGATGGAGGCCACGGTAGCTGGAGACTGATATCTCCCTCACTAACTTTAAGCATCAGCTGTTAGAGCAGCTTACCGATCATTGCACCTGTAAATAGCCCATCTGTAAATAGTTACCTCATCCCCATGTTGTAATTAATTGTTTTGCTCCTTTGCACCCCAGTATCTCTACTTGCACATTCATCTTCTGCACATCTATCACTCCAGTGTTTAATTGCTAAATTGTAATTATTTCGCCACTACGGCCTATTTATTGCCTTTCCTCCCTAATCTTACTACATTTGCACACACTGTATACAGACTTTTCTATTGTGTTATTGACTGTACGCTTGTTTATTCCATGTGTAACTCTGTGTTGTTTGTGTCGCACTGCTTTGCTTTATCTTGGCCAGGTCGCAGTTGTAAATGAGAACTTGTTCTCAACTTGCCTACCTGGTTAAATAAAGGTGAAATAAATAAATACATAAATATACTGTGTTCTTGGGGACCTTCAATGCTGCAGACATTTTTTGGTACCCTTCCCCAGATCTGTGCCTCGACACAATCCTGTCTCAGAGGAATTCCTTCGACCTCATAGCTTGGTTTTTGCTCTGACATGCACTGTCAACTGTGGGACCTTATATAGACAGGTATGTGCCTTGCCAAAATCATGTCCAATCAATTGAATTTACCACAGGTGGACTCCAATCAAGTTTTTGAAACATCTCAAGGAAATTGTGGAACATTGTGTAACCTATGTGAATATCACAAGACTATTCTTGCCACATCCCAGACTACTCCCATAACTTAATTAAATGCTCTGGGAACATTTTAAAGAACTAAGACCAGGTGTTCTGCCAACATTCTTACAACATTAAGGGAATGTCCTGTGTAACCTAACTTAAACATTGTCATCACAACGCTCTAACGATGTTCCACCAGGTGTTCTAGTAATGTTGTAACAAGGTTCTAATGATGTTCCACCAGGTGTTCTAGTAATGTTGTAATGTCTGTTTTAACAAGGTTCTAACGATGTTCCTCCAGGCGTGCCACTGTCCGTCCGACGGAGGTCAGCTGATGTGCTACCCTGTCCCAGACTGTGATCCCAGCAACCCCGGTGACCCCCACAAACCCATGCTGGCCACCATACAGGAGGGTCACCCTGGACACCCTACATATCCCACTATCCGTCCCTACAACACACAGGACAAACTGAGAGAGACGGAGAGAGACAGACATGCTAAACCCCCCTACAACACACAGGACAAACTGAGAGAGACGGAGAGAGACAGACATGCTAAACCCCCCTACCTCACACAGGACAAACTGAGAGAGACGGAGAGAGACAGACATGCTAAACCCTCCTATAGCACACAGGATACACAGGCTATAGGCGTACCCCCCTACAACCGTCCTCCATACCCTTTCAACGGACCAAAACGTCCACCATCCAACAGCCCACACGTCCTCCCGTTCCCGTTCGATGCCCCTATTCCCTCGGACCACCTGCCCCTGTTCAAACCAGACCACATGACTGAGGATAGGGACTATGACTACCCTACTACGGACGCATCAGAACCCCCTGTGAATGATCCGGTCTACCCTACGCCGTCCTCCTCTCTCATCTCTGTCTCCTACCCTGGGACACGGGAAACACAGCCGCGGCACGACAGAGGTAATAGTAAGAGCTATGATAAGCCTGATGATTGGGCTGATAAGGGCTACGGTAACGAGGGATATGATAGTAGAGATAAGCATGAGTTGAGGGAGATATATGGAGTCCATGAGCCAACCACAGACAGTATGGTTACAGACAGAGTAGGACTGAGAGACAGGCTAGGGCAGACAGACAGGCTAGGGCAGACAGACAGGCTAAGGCAGACAGACAGGCTAAGGCAGACAGACAGATCGACAGAGACAGACAGATCTCAGCGTATAGGTAGGGTGAAGCTGACAGACAAGCTGAAGAAAACAGACAGGTTGATGACATTTGAACTTTACAAGGCCACCACAGACGGGTTCGGAGAGACAGGCAGCCCAGTTACTGACAGCCCAGTGACAGTAGAACAGACCACTTCTAGCCAGCTTGAAGACACCACAGTAGAGACCAACTCCCGCAGTACCAGCTCCAGCCACCAGGATACCACCTCGACCTGGAACAGACCCTCGGAGAGCCAGATTCACCCTCACTCTCAAGGGGCCAGGGCTGGGGACGCACTGGAGAGCTGGGATAGAGGGATGGAGGGGGAGCAGGAGGAAGAGGAGGAGGAGGAGGAGAGAGTAGATTCATTGGAGAATACCACAGGACCTGGGTGGAGAGACGTGTCTTATGATGTAGATTTGGATAAACAGGGGAGGAGAGGAGGAGGAGAGGAGGAGAGAGAAAGGAGAGAAGAAGAGAGAGAGAAGAGTACCCCTAGCAACCATGTGAAGGTTGCAGGTGTCAGAGAAGCTGGAAGTCACCAGGACAACACTGCAGTAGAACACAGTACTACACCCCCCAGAAGTCACCAGGACAACACTGCAGTAGAACACAGTACTACATCCCCCAGAAGTCACCAGGACAACACTGCAGTAGAACACAGTACTACATCCCCCAGAAGTCACCAGGACAACACTACAGTAGAACACAGTACTACATCCCCCAGAAGGAATCAGGACCACACTACAGTAGAACACAGTACTACATACCCCAGAAGGAATCAGGACCGCACTACAGTAGAACATAGTACTACATCCCCCAGAAGGAATCAGGACCGCACCACCCACAGGAAGCCTCACAAGGAGTATGAGGTCCACACAGACAGAACTATATATCCAAGACTGCCTGACCACAACACAGTCAGAACTACAATCCCAAGACAAGCTGAGCACCACAGCCTCAACAGACAGCCGGATCACCATACCCTGACCAGGAAGCCTGACCCCCATGCAGTCAGAACTACAACTCCCAGAGAGCTGAACCACCACACAACCCACAGACAGCCTGATCCCCATCACCCAGCTCCCAGGGACCCAGAGCAGCACCATACTCCTTCCAGGGTGAGATTCAGCCCAACCAGCCAGCCTTCTCTCAGGGTATCAGCTGACCTAGGTCACCACGGAAGTGAGCCTCTCCACAAGCAGTCCCAGACACTATTCAACCTGCAGAGCAATGATGCGGAGGACCATGAGAAGGAGGAAGAGGAGAGGGGATATGTTCCAGTCTTTCTCCCAAAGACTCAGGAGGGTGAGTAAAACACTTGACTGAACCTGGACGTTCTTGACTGAACCTGGACGTTCTTGACTGAACCTGGACGTTCTTGACTGAACCTGGAAGTTCTTTATTGTTTAGTATCTGGAAGCTGAGTGGGTTGAAAGCGCCATAGTTTTAAAGTTAAATGAGTGGCCAGGTTCATAATGTGGACAAAGATCCAGGTGTTTCTGTTGGCAGCTGTATGTCTGGTCCAGGTGTTTCTGTAGGCTGCTGTATGTCTAGTCCAGGTGTTTCTGTAGGCAGCTGTATGTCTGGTCCAGGTGTTTCTGTTGGCAGCTGTATGTCTGGTCCAGGTGTTTCTGTTGGCAGCTGTATGTCTGGTCCAGGTGTTTCTGTTGAGGCAGCTGTATGTCTGGTCCAGGTGTTTCTGTTGGCAGCTGTATGTCTGGTCCAGGTGTTTCTGTTGAGGCAGCTGTATGTCTGGTCCAGGTGTTTCTGTAGGCAGCTGTATGTCTGGTCCAGGTGTTTCTGTAGGCAGCTGTATGTCTGGTCCAGGTGTTTCTGTTGGCAGCTGTATGTCTGGTCCAGGTGTTTCTGTTGGCAGCTGTATGTCTGGTCCAGGTGTTTCTGTTGGCAGCTGTATGTCTGGTCCAGGTGTTTCTGTTGAGGCAGCTGTATGTCTGGTCCAGGTGTTTCTGTTGGCAGCTGTATGTCTGGTCCAGGTGTTTCTGTAGAGGCAGCTGTATGTCTGGTCCAGGTGTTTCTGTAGGCAGCTGTATGTCTGGTCCAGGTGTTTCTGTAGGCAGCTGTATGTCTGGTCCAGGTGTTTCTGTTGGCAGCTGTATGTCTGGTCCAGGTGTTTCTGTTGGCAGCTGTATGTCTGGTCAAGGTGTTTCTGTTGGCAGCTGTATGTCTGGTCCAGGTGTTTCTGTTGTCAGCTGTATGTCTGGTCCAGGTGTTTCTGTTGGCAGCTGTATGTCTGGTCCATGTGTTTCTGTTGGCAGCTGTATGTCTGGTCCAGGTGTTTCTGTTGGCAGCTGTATGTCTGGTCCAGGTGTTTCTGTTGGCAGCTGTATGTCTGGTCCAGGTGTTTCTGTTGGCAGCTGTATGTCTGGTCCAGGTGTTTCTGTAGGCAGCTGTGTGTCTGGTCCAGGTGTTTCTGCTGATGCAGCTGTGTGTCTGGTCCAGGTGTTTCTGTTGGCAGCTGTATGTCTGGTCCAGGTGTTTCCATTGGCAGCTGTATGTCTGGTCCAGGTGTTTCTGTTGGCAGCTGTATGTCTGGTCCAGGTGTTTCTGTAGGCAGCTGTGTGTCTGGTCCAGGTGTTTCTGCTGATGCAGCTGTGTGTCTGGTCCAGGTGTTTCTCTTTTGGCAGCTGTATGTCTGGTCCAGGTGTTTCTGTTGAGGCAGCTGTATGTCTGGTCCAGGTGTTTCTGTAGGCAGCTGTATGTCTGGTCCAGGTGTTTCTGTAGGCAGCTGTATGTCTGGTCCAGGTGTTTCTGTAGGCAGCTGTATGTCTGGTCCAGGTGTTTCTGTTGGCAGCTGTGTGTCTGTTCCAGGTGTTTCTGTTGAGGCAGCTGTATGTCTGGTCCAGGTGTTTCTGTAGGCAGCTGTATGTCTGGTCCAGGTGTTTCTGTAGGCAGCTGTATGTCTGGTCCAGGTGTTTCTGTAGGCAGCTGTATGTCTGGTCCAGGTGTTTCTGTTGGCAGCTGTGTGTCTGTTCCAGGTGTTTCTGTTGGCAGCTCTATGTCTGGTCCAGGTGTTTCTGTTGGCAGCTGTATGTCTGGTCCAGGTGTTTCTGTTGGCAGCTATATGTCTGGTCCAGGTGTTTCTGTTGGCAGCTGTATGTCTGGTCCAGGTGTTTCTGTTGGCAGCTGTATGTCTGGTCCAGGTGTTTCTGTTGGCAGCTGTATGTCTGGTCCAGGTGTTTCTGTTGGCAGCTGTATGTCTGGTCAAGGTGTTTCTGTTGGCAGCTGTATGTCTGGTCCAGGTGTTTCTGTTGGCAGCTGTATGTCTGGTCCAGGTGTTTCTGTAGGCAGATGTATGTCTGGTCCAGGTGTTTCTGTTGATGCAGCTGTATCTGGTCCAGCTGTTTCTGTTGGCAGCTGTATGTCTGGTCCAGGTGTTTCTGTTGAGGCAGCTGTATGTCTGGTCCAGGTGTTTCTGTAGGCAGCTGTATGTCGGGTCCAGGTGTTTCTGTTGGCAGCTGTATGTCTGGTCCAGGTGTTTCTGTTTGCAGCTGTATGTCTGGTCCATGTGTTTCTGTTGGCAGCTGTGTGTCTGGTCCAGGTGTTTCTGTTGGCAGCTGTATGTCTGGTCCAGGTGTTTCTGTTGGCAGCTGTATGTCTGGTCCAGGTGTTTCTGTTGGCAGCTGTATGTCTGGTCCAGGTGTTTCTGTTGGCAGCTGTATGTCTGGTCCAGGTGTTTCTGTAGGCAGCTGTATGTCTGGTCCAGGTGTTTCTGTTGGCAGCTGTATGTCTGGTCCAGGTGTTTCTGTTGGCAGCTGTATGTCTGGTCCAGGTGTTTCTGTTGGCAGCTGTATGTCTGGTCCAGGTGTTTCTGTTGGCAGCTGTATGTCTGGTCCAGGTGTTTCTGTTGGCAGCTGTATGTCTGGTCAAGGTGTTTCTGTTGGCAGCTGTATGTCTGGTCCAGGTGTTTCTGTTGGCAGCTGTATGTCTGGTCCAGGTGTTTCTGTAGGCAGATGTATGTCTGGTCCAGGTGTTTCTGTTGATGCAGCTGTATCTGGTCCAGCTGTTTCTGTTGGCAGCTGTATGTCTGGTCCAGGTGTTAATGTTGAGGCAGCTGTATGTCTGGTCCAGGTGTTTCTGTTGGCAGCTGTATGTCGGGTCCAGGTGTTTCTGTTGGCAGCTGTATGTCTGGTCCAGGTGTTTCTGTTGGGAGCTGTATGTCTGGTCCATGTGTTTCTGTTGGCAGCTGTGTGTCTGGTCCAGGTGTTTCTGTTGGCAGCTGTATGTCTGGTCCAGGTGTTTCTGTTGGCAGCTGTATGTCTGGTCCAAGTGTTTCTGTAGGCATCTGTATGTCTGGTCCAGGTGTTTCTGTAGGCAGCTGTATGTCTGGTCCAGGTGTTTCTGTTGGCAGCTGTGTGTCTGGTCCAGGTGTTTCTGTTGGCAGCTGTGTGTCTGGTCCAGGTGTTTCTGTTGGCAGCTGTGTGTCTGGTCCAGGTGTTTCTGTTGGCAGCTGTGTGTCTGGTCCAGGTGTTTCTGTTGGCAGCTGTATGTCTGGTCCAGGTGTTTCTGTTGGCAGCTGTATGTCTGGTCCAGGTGTTTCTGTTGGCAGCTGTATGTCTGGTCCAGGTGTTTCTGTAGGCAGCTGTATGTCTGGTCCAGGTGTTTCTGTAGGCAGCTGTATGTCTGGTCCAGGTGTTTCTGTTGGCAGCTGTGTGTCTGTTCCAGGTGTTTCTGTTGAGGCAGCTGTATGTCTGGTCCAGGTGTTTCTGTAGGCAGCTGTATGTCTGGTCCAGGTGTTTCTGTAGGCAGCTGTATGTCTGGTCCAGGTGTTTCTGTAGGCAGCTGTATGTCTGGTCCAGGTGTTTCTGTTGGCAGCTGTGTGTCTGTTCCAGGTGTTTCTGTTGGCAGCTCTATGTCTGGTCCAGGTGTTTCTGTTGGCAGCTGTATGTCTGGTCCAGGTGTTTCTGTTGGCAGCTATATGTCTGGTCCAGGTGTTTCTGTTGGCAGCTGTATGTCTGGTCCAGGTGTTTCTGTTGGCAGCTGTATGTCTGGTCCAGGTGTTTCTGTTGGCAGCTGTACGTCTGGTCCAGGTGTTTCTGTTGGCAGCTGTATGTCTGGTCAAGGTGTTTCTGTTGGCAGCTGTATGTCTGGTCCAGGTGTTTCTGTTGGCAGCTGTATGTCTGGTCCAGGTGTTTCTGTAGGCAGATGTATGTCTGGTCCAGGTGTTTCTGTTGATGCAGTTGTATCTGGTCCAGCTGTTTCTGTTGGCAGCTGTATGTCTGGTCCAGGTGTTTCTGTTGAGGCAGCTGTATGTCTGGTCCAGGTGTTTCTGTAGGCAGCTGTATGTCGGGTCCAGGTGTTTCTGTTGGCAGCTGTATGTCTGGTCCAGGTGTTTCTGTTTGCAGCTGTATGTCTGGTCCATGTGTTTCTGTTGGCAGCTGTGTGTCTGGTCCAGGTGTTTCTGTTGGCAGCTGTATGTCTGGTCCAGGTGTTTCTGTTGGCAGCTGTATGTCTGGTCCAGGTGTTTCTGTTGGCAGCTGTATGTCTGGTCCAGGTGTTTCTGTTGGCAGCTGTATGTCTGGTCCAGGTGTTTCTGTAGGCAGCTGTATGTCTGGTCCAGGTGTTTCTGTTGGCAGCTGTATGTCTGGTCCAGGTGTTTCTGTTGGCAGCTGTATGTCTGGTCCAGGTGTTTCTGTTGGCAGCTGTATGTCTGGTCCAGGTGTTTCTGTTGGCAGCTGTATGTCTGGTCCAGGTGTTTCTGTTGGCAGCTGTATGTCTGGTCAAGGTGTTTCTGTTGGCAGCTGTATGTCTGGTCCAGGTGTTTCTGTTGGCAGCTGTATGTCTGGTCCAGGTGTTTCTGTAGGCAGATGTATGCCTGGTCCAGGTGTTTCTGTTGATGCAGCTGTATCTGGTCCAGCTGTTTCTGTTGGCAGCTGTATGTCTGGTCCAGGTGTTTCTGTTGAGGCAGCTGTATGTCTGGTCCAGGTGTTTCTGTTGGCAGCTGTATGTCGGGTCCAGGTGTTTCTGTTGGCAGCTGTATGTCTGGTCCAGGTGTTTCTGTTGGGAGCTGTATGTCTGGTCCATGTGTTTCTGTTGGCAGCTGTGTGTCTGGTCCAGGTGTTTCTGTTGGCAGCTGTATGTCTGGTCCAGGTGTTTCTGTTGGCAGCTGTATGTCTGGTCCAAGTGTTTCTGTAGGCATCTGTATGTCTGGTCCAGGTGTTTCTGTAGGCAGCTGTATGTCTGGTCCAGGTGTTTCTGTTGGCAGCTGTGTGTCTGGTCCAGGTGTTTCTGTTGGCAGCTGTGTGTCTGGTCCAGGTGTTTCTGTTGGCAGCTGTGTGTCTGGTCCAGGTGTTTCTGTTGGCAGCCGTGTGTCTGGTCCAGGTGTTTCTGTTGGCAGCTGTATGTCTGGTCCAGGTGTTTCTGTTGGCAGCTGTATGTCTGGTCCAGGTGTTTCTGTTGGCAGCTGTATGTCTGGTCAAGGTGTTTCTGTTGGCAGCTGTATGTCTGGTCCAGGTGTTTCTGTTGGCAGCTGTATGTCTGGTCCAGGTGTTTCTATATGCAGATGTATGTCTGGTCCAGGTGTTTCTGTTGATGCAGCTGTATCTGGTCCAGGTGTTTCTGTTGGCAGCTGTATGTCTGGTCCAGGTGTTTCTGTTGAGGCAGCTGTATGTCTGGTCCAGGTGTTTCTGTAGGCAGCTGTATGTCGGGTCCAGGTGTTTCTGTTGGCAGCTGTATGTCTGGTCCAGGTGTTTCTGTTGGGAGCTGTATGTCTGGTCCATGTGTTTCTGTTGGCAGCTGTGTGTCTGGTCCAGGTGTTTCTGTTGGCAGCTGTATGTCTGGTCCAGGTGTTTCTGTTGGCAGCTGTATGTCTGGTCCAAGTGTTTCTGTAGGCATCTGTATGTCTGGTCCAGGTGTTTCTGTAGGCAGCTGTATGTCTGGTCCAGGTGTTTCTGTTGGCAGCTGTGTGTCTGGTCCAGGTGTTTCTGTTGGCAGCTGTGTGTCTGGTCCAGGTGTTTCTGTTGGCAGCTGTGTGTCTGGTCCAGGTGTTTCTGTTGGCAGCTGTGTGTCTGGTCCAGGTGTTTCTGTTGGCAGCTGTATGTCTGGTCCAGGTGTTTCTGTTGGCAGCTGTATGTCTGGTCCAGGTGTTTCTGTTGGCAGCTGTATGTCTGGTCAAGGTGTTTCTGTTGGCAGCTGTATGTCTGGTCCAGGTGTTTCTGTTGGCAGCTGTATGTCTGGTCCAGGTGTTTCTATATGCAGATGTATGTCTGGTCCAGGTGTTTCTGTTGATGCAGCTGTATCTGGTCCAGGTGTTTCTGTTGGCAGCTGTATGTCTGGTCCAGGTGTTTCTGTTGAGGCAGCTGTATGTCTGGTCCAGGTGTTTCTGTAGGCAGCTGTATTTCTGGTCCAGGTGTTTCTGTTGGCAGCTGTATGTCTGGTCCAGGTGTTTCTGTTGGCAGCTGTATGTCTGGTCCATGTGTTTCTGTTGGCAGCTGTGTGTCTTGTCCAGGTGTTTCTGTTGGCAGCTGTATGTCTGGTCCAGGTTTTTTCTGTTGGCAGCTGTATGTCTGGTCCAGGTGTTTCTGTTGAGGCAGCTGTATGTCTGGTCCAGGTTTTTTCTGTTGTCAGCTGTATGTCTGGTCCAGGTGTTTCTGTTGGCAGCTGTATGTCTGGTCCAGGTGTTTCTGTTGGCAGCTGTATGTCTGATCCAGGTGTTTCTGTTGGCAGCTGTATGTCTGGTCCAGGTGTTTCTGTAGGCAGCTGTGTGTCTGGTCCAGGTATTTCTGCTAATGCAGCTGTGTGTCTGGTCCAGGTGTTTCTGTTGGCAGCTGTATGTCTGGTCCAGGTGTTTCTGTTGGCAGCTGTATGTCTGGTCAAGGTGTTTCTGTTGGCAGCTGTATGTCTGGTCCAGGTGTTTCTGTTGGCAGCTGTATGTCTGGTCCAGGTGTTTCTGTAGGCAGATGTATGTCTGGTCCAGGTGTTTCTGTTGATGCAGCTGTATCTGGTCCAACTGTTTCTGTTGGCAGCTGTATGTCTGGTCCAGGTGTTTCTGTTGAGGCAGCTGTATGTCTGGTCCAGGTGTTTCTGTTGGCAGCTGTATGTCGGGTCCAGGTGTTTCTGTTGGCAGCTGTATGTCTGGTCCAGGTGTTTCTGTTGGGAGCTGTATGTCTGGTCCATGTGTTTCTGTTGGCAGCTGTGTGTCTGGTCCAGGTGTTTCTGTTGGCAGCTGTATGTCTGGTCCAGGTGTTTCTGTTGGCAGCTGTATGTCTGGTCCAAGTGTTTCTGTAGGCATCTGTATGTCTGGTCCAGGTGTTTCTGTAGGCAGCTGTATGTCTGGTCCAGGTGTTTCTGTTGGCAGCTGTGTGTCTGGTCCAGGTGTTTCTGTTGGCAGCTGTGTGTCTGGTCCAGGTGTTTCTGTTGGCAGCTGTGTGTCTGGTCCAGGTGTTTCTGTTGGCAGCTGTGTGTCTGGTCCAGGTGTTTCTGTTGGCAGCTGTATGTCTGGTCCAGGTGTTTCTGTTGGCAGCTGTATGTCTGGTCCAGGTGTTTCTGTTGGCAGCTGTATGTCTGGTCAAGGTGTTTCTGTTGGCAGCTGTATGTCTGGTCCAGGTGTTTCTGTTGGCAGCTGTATGTCTGGTCCAGGTGTTTCTATATGCAGATGTATGTCTGGTCCAGGTGTTTCTGTTGATGCAGCTGTATCTGGTCCAGGTGTTTCTGTTGGCAGCTGTATGTCTGGTCCAGGTGTTTCTGTTGAGGCAGCTGTATGTCTGGTCCAGGTGTTTCTGTAGGCAGCTGTATTTCTGGTCCAGGTGTTTCTGTTGGCAGCTGTATGTCTGGTCCAGGTGTTTCTGTTGGCAGCTGTATGTCTGGTCCATGTGTTTCTGTTGGCAGCTGTGTGTCTTGTCCAGGTGTTTCTGTTGGCAGCTGTATGTCTGGTCCAGGTTTTTTCTGTTGTCAGCTGTGTGTCTGGTCCAGGTGTTTCTGTTGGCAGCTGTATGTCTGGTCCAGGTGTTTCTGTTGAGGCAGCTGTATGTCTGGTCCAGGTTTTTTCTGTTGTCAGCTGTATGTCTGGTCCAGGTGTTTCTGTTGGCAGCTGTATGTCTGGTCCAGGTGTTTCTGTTGGCAGCTGTATGTCTGATCCAGGTGTTTCTGTTGGCAGCTGTATGTCTGGTCCAGGTGTTTCTGTAGGCAGCTGTGTGTCTGGTCCAGGTGTTTCTGCTGATGCAGCTGTGTCTCTGGTCCAGGTGTTTCTGTTGGCAGCTGTATGTCTGGTCCAGGTGTTTCTGTTGGCAGCTGTATGTCTGGTCCAGGTGTTTCTGTTGGCAGCTGTATGTCTGGTCCAGGTGTTTCTGTAGGCAGCTGTATGTCTGGTCCAGGTGTTTCTGTTGGCAGCTGTATGTCTGGTCCAGGTGTTTCTGTTGGCAGCTGTATGTCTGGTCCAGGTGTTTCTGTTGGCAGCTGTATGTCTGGTCCAGGTGTTTCTGTTGGCAGCTGTATGTCTGGTCCAGGTGTTTCTGTTGGCAGCTGTATGTCTGTTCCAGGTGTTTCTGTTGGCAGCTGTATGTCTGGTCCAGGTGTTTCTGTAGGCAGATGTATGTCTGGTCCAGGTGTTTCTGTTGATGCAGCTGTGTGTCTGGTCCAGGTGTTTCTGTTGGCAGCTGTATGTCTGGTCCAGGTGTTTCTGTTGAGGCAGCTCTATGTCTGGTCCAGGTGTTTCTGTTGGCAGCTGTATGTCTGGTCCAGGTGTTTCTGTTGGCAGCTGTATGTCTGGTCCAGGTGTTTCTGTTGAGGCAGCTGTATGTCTGGTCCAGGTTTTTTCTGTTGTCAGCTGTATGTCTGTTCCAGGTGTTTCTGTTGGCAGCTGTATGTCTGGTCCAGGTGTTTCTGTAGGCAGCTGTATGTCTGGTCCAGGTGTTTCTGTAGGCAGATGTATGTCTGGTCCAGGTGTTTCTGTTGATGCAGCTGTGTGTCTGGTCCAGGTGTTTCTGTTGGCAGCTGTATGTCTGGTCCAGGTGTTTCTGTTGAGGCAGCTCTATGTCTGGTCCAGGTGTTTCTGTTGGCAGCTGTATGTCTGGTCCAGGTGTTTCTGTTGGCAGCTGTATGTCTGGTCCAGGTGTTTCTGTTGAGGCAGCTGTATGTCTGATCCAGGTGTTTCTGTTGGCAGCTGTATGTCTGGTCCAGGTGTTTCTGTTGGCAGCTGTGTGTCTGGTCCATGTGTTTCTGTTGAGGCAGCTGTATGTCAGGTCCAGGTTTTTCTGTTGAGGCAGCTGTATGTCTGGTCCAGGTGTTTCTGTTGATGCAGCTGTGTGTCTGGTCCAGGTGTTTCTGTTGGCAGCTGTATGTCTGGTCCATGTGTTTCTTTTGGCAGCTGTGTGTCTGGTCCAGGTGTTTCTGTTGGCAGCTGTATGTCTGGTCCAGGTTTTTTCTGTTGTCAGCTGTGTGTCTGGTCCAGGTGTTTCTGTTGGCAGCTGTATGTCTGGTCCAGGTGTTTCTGTTGAGGCAGCTGAATGTCTGGTCCAGGTTTTTTCTGTTGTCAGATGTATGTCTGGTCCAGGTGTTTCTGTTGGCAGCTGTATGTCTGGTCCAGGTGTTTCTGTTGGCAGCTGTATGTCTGGTCCAGGTGTTTCTGTTGGCAGCTGTATGTCTGGTCCAGGTGTTTCTGTTGGCAGCTGTATGTCTGGTCCAGGTGTTTCTGTTGGCAGCTGTATGTCTAGTCCAGGTGTTTCTGTTGAGGAGCTGTATGTCAGGTCCAGGTGTTTCTGTAGGCAGCTGTATGTCTGGTCGAGGTGTTTCTGTTGGCAGCTCTATGTCTGGTCCAGGTGTTTCTGTTGAGGCAGCTGTATGTCTGGTCCAGGTGTTTCTGTTGAGGCAGCTGTATGTCTGATCCAGGTGTTTCTGTTGAGGTAGCTGTATGTCTGGTCCAGGTTTTTCTGTTGAGGCAGCTGTATGTCTGGTCCAGGTGTTTCTGTTGATGCAGCTGTGTGTCTGGTCCAGGTGTTTCTGTTGATGCAGCTCTGTGTCTGGTCCAGGTGTTTCTGTTGGCAGCTGTATGTCTGGTCCAGGTGTTTCTGTTGAGACAGCTGTATGTCTAGTCCAGGTGTTTCTGTTGGCAGCTGTATGTCTGGTCCAGGTGTTTCTGTTGGCAGCTGTATGTCTGGTCCATGTGTTTCTGTTGGCAGCTGTATGTCTGATCCAGGTGTTTCTGTTGGCAGCTGTATGTCTGGTCCAGGTGTTTCTGTTGGCAGCTGTATGTCTGGTCCAGGTGTTTCTGTTGGCAGCTGTATGTCTGGTCCAGGTGTTTCTGTTGGCAGCTGTATGTCTGGTCCAGGTGTTTCTGTTGGCAGCTGTATGTCTGGTCCAGGTGTTTCTGTTGGCAGCTGTATGTCTGGTCCAGGTTTTTTCTGTTGTCAGCTGTGTGTCTGGTCCAGGTGTTTCTGTTGGCAGCTGTATGTCTGGTCCAGGTGTTTCTGTTGAGGCAGCTGAATGTCTGGTCCAGGTTTTTTCTGTTGTCAGATGTATGTCTGGTCCAGGTGTTTCTGTTGGCAGCTGTATGTCTGGTCCAGGTGTTTCTGTTGGCAGCTGTATGTCTGGTCCAGGTGTTTCTGTTGGCAGCTGTATGTCTGGTCCAGGTGTTTCTGTTGGCAGCTGTATGTCTAGTCCAGGTGTTTCTGTTGAGGAGCTGTATGTCTGGTCCAGGTGTTTCTGTTGGCAGCTCTATGTCTGGTCCAGGTGTTTCTGTTGAGGCAGCTGTATGTCTGGTCCAGGTGTTTCTGTTGAGGCAGCTGTATGTCTGATCCAGGTGTTTCTGTTGAGGTAGCTGTATGTCTGGTCCAGCTTTTTCTGTTGGCAGCTGTATGTCTGGTCCAGGTGTTTCTGTTGAGACAGCTGTATGTCTGGTCCAGGTGTTTCTGTTGGCAGCTGTATGTCTGGTCCAGGTGTTTCTGTTGGCAGCTGTATGTCTGGTCCATGTGTTTCTGTTGGCAGCTGTATGTCTGGTCCAGGTGTTTCTGTTGGCAGCTGTATGTCTGGTCCAGGTGTTTCTGTTGGCAGCTGTATGTCTGGTCCAGGTGTTTCTGTTGGCAGCTGTATGTCTGGTCCAGGTGTTTCTGTTGGCAGCTGTATGTCTGGTCCAGGTGTTTCTGTAGGCAGCTGTGTGTCTGGTCCAGGTGTTTCTGCTGATGCAGCTGTGTGTCTGGTCCAGGTGTTTCTGTTGGCAGCTGTATGTCTGGTCCAGGTTTTTCTGTTGAGGCAGCTGTATGTCTGGTCCAGGTGTTTCTGTTGGCAGCTGTATGTCTGGTCCAGGTGTTTCTGTTGGCAGCTGTATGTCTGGTCCAGGTGTTTCTGTAGGCAGCTGTATGTCTGGTCCAGGTGTTTCTGTAGGCAGCTGTATGTCTGGTCCAGGTGTTTCTGTTGGCAGCTCTATGTCTGGTCCAGGTGTTTCTGTTGAGGCAGCTGAATGTCTGGTCCAGGTTTTTTCTGTTGTCAGCTGTATGTCTGGTCCAGGTGTTTCTGTTGGCAGCTGTATGTCTGGTCCAGGTGTTTCTGTTGGCAGCTGTATGTCTGGTCCAGGTGTTTCTGTTGGCAGCTGTATGTCTGGTCCAGGTGTTTCTGTTGGCAGCTGTATGTCTGGTCCAGGTGTTTCTGTTGGCAGCTGTATGTCTGGTCCAGGTGTTTCTGTTGGCAGCTGTATGTCTGGTCCAGGTGTTTCTGTTGAGGAGCTGTATGTCAGGTCCAGGTGTTTCTGTTGAGGCAGCTGTATGTCTGGTCCAGGTGTTTCTGTTGAGGCAGCTGTATCTCTGATCCAGGTGTTTCTGTTGAGGCAGCTGTATGTCTGGTCCAGGTTTTTCTGTTGAGGCAGCTGTATGTCTGGTCCAGGTGTTTCTGTTGATGCAGCTGTGTGTCTGGTCCAGGTGTTTCTGTTGGCAGCTGTATGTCTGGTCCATGTGTTTCTGTTGGCAGCTGTGTGTCTGGTCCAGGTGTTTCTGTTGGCAGCTGTATGTCTGGTCCAGGTTTTTTCTGTTGTCAGCTGTGTGTCTGGTCCAGGTGTTTCTGTTGGCAGCTGTATGTCTGGTCCAGGTGTTTCTGTTGAGGCAGCTGAATGTCTGGTCCAGGTTTTTTCTGTTGTCAGCTGTATGTCTGGTCCAGGTGTTTCTGTTGGCAGCTGTATGTCTGGTCCAGGTGTTTCTGTTGGCAGCTGTATGTCTGGTCCAGGTGTTTCTGTTGGCAGCTGTATGTCTGGTCCTGGTGTTTCTGCTGATGCAGCTGTATGTCTGGTCCAGGTTTTTCTGTTGAGGCAGCTGTATGTCTGGTCCAGGTGTTTCTGTTGGCAGCTGTATGTCTGGTCCAGGTTTTTTCTGTTGTCAGCTGTGTGTCTGGTCCAGGTGTTTCTGTTGGCAGCTGTATGTCTGGTCCAGGTGTTTCTGTTGAGGCAGCTGAATGTCTGGTCCAGGTTTTTTCTGTTGTCAGATGTATGTCTGGTCCAGGTGTTTCTGTTGGCAGCTGTATGTCTGGTCCAGGTGTTTCTGTTGGCAGCTGTATGTCTGGTCCAGGTGTTTCTGTTGGCAGCTGTATGTCTGGTCCAGGTGTTTCTGTTGGCAGCTGTATGTCTAGTCCAGGTGTTTCTGTTGAGGAGCTGTATGTCTGGTCCAGGTGTTTCTGTTGGCAGCTCTATGTCTGGTCCAGGTGTTTCTGTTGAGGCAGCTGTATGTCTGGTCCAGGTGTTTCTGTTGAGGCAGCTGTATGTCTGATCCAGGTGTTTCTGTTGAGGTAGCTGTATGTCTGGTCCAGCTTTTTCTGTTGGCAGCTGTATGTCTGGTCCAGGTGTTTCTGTTGAGACAGCTGTATGTCTGGTCCAGGTGTTTCTGTTGGCAGCTGTATGTCTGGTCCAGGTGTTTCTGTTGGCAGCTGTATGTCTGGTCCATGTGTTTCTGTTGGCAGCTGTATGTCTGGTCCAGGTGTTTCTGTTGGCAGCTGTATGTCTGGTCCAGGTGTTTCTGTTGGCAGCTGTATGTCTGGTCCAGGTGTTTCTGTTGGCAGCTGTATGTCTGGTCCAGGTGTTTCTGTTGGCAGCTGTATGTCTGGTCCAGGTGTTTCTGTTGGCAGCTGTATGTCTGGTCCTGGTGTTTCTGCTGATGCAGCTGTATGTCTGGTCCAGGTTTTTCTGTTGAGGCAGCTGTATGTCTGGTCCAGGTGTTTCTGTTGGCAGCTGTATGTCTGGTCCAGGTTTTTTCTGTTGTCAGCTGTGTGTCTGGTCCAGGTGTTTCTGTTGGCAGCTGTATGTCTGGTCCAGGTGTTTCTGTTGAGGCAGCTGAATGTCTGGTCCAGGTTTTTTCTGTTGTCAGATGTATGTCTGGTCCAGGTGTTTCTGTTGGCAGCTGTATGTCTGGTCCAGGTGTTTCTGTTGGCAGCTGTATGTCTGGTCCAGGTGTTTCTGTTGGCAGCTGTATGTCTGGTCCAGGTGTTTCTGTTGGCAGCTGTATGTCTAGTCCAGGTGTTTCTGTTGAGGAGCTGTATGTCTGGTCCAGGTGTTTCTGTTGGCAGCTCTATGTCTGGTCCAGGTGTTTCTGTTGAGGCAGCTGTATGTCTGGTCCAGGTGTTTCTGTTGAGGCAGCTGTATGTCTGATCCAGGTGTTTCTGTTGAGGTAGCTGTATGTCTGGTCCAGCTTTTTCTGTTGGCAGCTGTATGTCTGGTCCAGGTGTTTCTGTTGAGACAGCTGTATGTCTGGTCCAGGTGTTTCTGTTGGCAGCTGTATGTCTGGTCCAGGTGTTTCTGTTGGCAGCTGTATGTCTGGTCCATGTGTTTCTGTTGGCAGCTGTATGTCTGGTCCAGGTGTTTCTGTTGGCAGCTGTATGTCTGGTCCAGGTGTTTCTGTTGGCAGCTGTATGTCTGGTCCAGGTGTTTCTGTTGGCAGCTGTATGTCTGGTCCAGGTGTTTCTGTTGGCAGCTGTATGTCTGGTCCAGGTGTTTCTGTAGGCAGCTGTGTGTCTGGTCCAGGTGTTTCTGCTGATGCAGCTGTGTGTCTGGTCCAGGTGTTTCTGTTGGCAGCTGTATGTCTGGTCCAGGTTTTTCTGTTGAGGCAGCTGTATGTCTGGTCCAGGTGTTTCTGTTGGCAGCTGTATGTCTGGTCCAGGTGTTTCTGTTGGCAGCTGTATGTCTGGTCCAGGTGTTTCTGTAGGCAGCTGTATGTCTGGTCCAGGTGTTTCTGTAGGCAGCTGTATGTCTGGTCCAGGTGTTTCTGTTGAGGCAGCTGAATGTCTGGTCCAGGTTTTTTCTGTTGTCAGCTGTATGTCTGGTCCAGGTGTTTCTGTTGGCAGCTGTATGTCTGGTCCAGGTGTTTCTGTTGGCAGCTGTATGTCTGGTCCAGGTGTTTCTGTTGGCAGCTGTATGTCTGGTCCAGGTGTTTCTGTTGGCAGCTGTATGTCTGGTCCAGGTGTTTCTGTTGGCAGCTGTATGTCTGGTCCAGGTGTTTCTGTTGGCAGCTGTATGTCTGGTCCAGGTGTTTCTGTTGGCAGCTGTATGTCTGGTCCAGGTGTTTCTGTTGGCAGCTGTATGTCTGGTCCAGGTGTTTCTGTTGAGGAGCTGTATGTCAGGTCCAGGTGTTTCTGTTGAGGCAGCTGTATGTCTGGTCCAGGTGTTTCTGTTGAGGCAGCTGTATCTCTGATCCAGGTGTTTCTGTTGAGGCAGCTGTATGTCTGGTCCAGGTTTTTCTGTTGAGGCAGCTGTATGTCTGGTCCAGGTGTTTCTGTTGATGCAGCTGTGTGTCTGGTCCAGGTGTTTCTGTTGGCAGCTGTATGTCTGGTCCATGTGTTTCTGTTGGCAGCTGTGTGTCTGGTCCAGGTGTTTCTGTTGGCAGCTGTATGTCTGGTCCAGGTTTTTTCTGTTGTCAGCTGTGTGTCTGGTCCAGGTGTTTCTGTTGGCAGCTGTATGTCTGGTCCAGGTGTTTCTGTTGAGGCAGCTGAATGTCTGGTCCAGGTTTTTTCTGTTGTCAGCTGTATGTCTGGTCCAGGTGTTTCTGTTGGCAGCTGTATGTCTGGTCCAGGTGTTTCTGTTGGCAGCTGTATGTCTGGTCCAGGTGTTTCTGTTGGCAGCTGTATGTCTGGTCCTGGTGTTTCTGCTGATGCAGCTGTGTGTCTGGTCCAGGTGTTTCTGTTGGCAGCTGTATGTCTGGTCCAGGTGTTTCTGTTGGCAGCTGTATGTCTGGTCCAGGTGTTTCTGTTGGCAGTTGTATGTCTGGTCCACATGTTTCTATAGGCAGCTGTATGTCTGGTCCAGGTGTTTCTGTAGGCAGCTGTATGTCTGGTCCAGGTGTTTCTGTTGGCAGCTGTATGTCTGGTCCAGGTGTTTCTGTTGGCAGCTGTATGTCTGGTCCAGGTGTTTCTGTTGGCAGCTGTATGTCTGGTCCAGGTGTTTCTGTTGGCAGCTGTATGTCTGGTCCAGGTGTTTCTGTTGGCAGCTGTATGTCTGGTCCAGGTGTTTCTGTTGGCAGCTGTATGTCTGGTCCAGGTGTTTCTGTTGGCAGCTGTATGTCTGGTCCAGGTGTTTCTGTTGAGGAGCTGTATGTCATGTCCAGGTGTTTCTGTTGAGGCAGCTGTATGTCTGGTCCAGGTGTTTCTGTTGAGGCAGCTGTATCTCTGATCCAGGTGTTTCTGTTGAGGCAGCTGTATGTCTGGTCCAGGTTTTTCTGTTGAGGCAGCTGTATGTCTGGTCCAGGTGTTTCTGTTGATGCAGCTGTGTGTCTGGTCCAGGTGTTTCTGTTGGCAGCTGTATGTCTGGTCCATGTGTTTCTGTTGGCAGCTGTGTGTCTGGTCCAGGTGTTTCTGTTGGCAGCTGTATGTCTGGTCCAGGTTTTTTCTGTTGTCAGCTGTGTGTCTGGTCCAGGTGTTTCTGTTGGCAGCTGTATGTCTGGTCCAGGTGTTTCTGTTGAGGCAGCTGAATGTCTGGTCCAGGTTTTTTCTGTTGTCAGCTGTATCTCTGGTCCAGGTGTTTCTGTTGGCAGCTGTATGTCTGGTCCAGGTGTTTCTGTTGGCAGCTGTATGTCTGGTCCAGGTGTTTCTGTTGGCAGCTGTATGTCTGGTCCTGGTGTTTCTGCTGATGCAGCTGTGTGTCTGGTCCAGGTGTTTCTGTTGGCAGCTGTATGTCTGGTCCAGGTGTTTCTGTTGGCAGCTGTATGTCTGGTCCAGGTGTTTCTGTTGGCAGTTGTATGTCTGGTCCACATGTTTCTATAGGCAGCTGTATGTCTGGTCCAGGTGTTTCTGTAGGCAGCTGTATGTCTGGTCCAGGTGTTTCTGTTGGCAGCTGTATGTCTGGTCCAGGTGTTTCTGTAGGCAGATGTATGTCTGGTCCAGGTGTTTCTGTTGATGCAGCTGTGTGTCTGGTCCAGGTGTTTCTGTTGGCAGCGTATGTCTGGTCCAGGTGTTTCTGTTGAGGCAGCTGTATGTCTGATCCAGGTGTTTCTGTTGGCAGCTGTATGTCTGGTCCAGGTGTTTCTGTTGGCAGCTGTATGTCTGGTCTAGGTGTTTCTGTTGGCAGCTGTATGTCTGGTCCAGGTGTTTCTGTTGAGGAGCTGTATGTCAGGTCCAGGTGTTTCTGTAGGCAGCTGTATGTCTGGTCGAGGTGTTTCTGTTGGCAGCTCTATGTCTGGTCCAGGTGTTTCTGTTGAGGCAGCTGTATGTCTGGTCCAGGTGTTTCTGTTGAGGAAGCTGTATGTCTGATCCAGGTGTTTCTGTTGAGGCAGCTGTATGTCTGGTCCAGGTTTTTCTGTTGAGGCAGCTGTATGTCTGGTCCAGGTGTTTCTGTTGATGCAGCTGTGTGTATGGTCCAGGTTTTTCTGTTGGCAGCTGTATGTCTGGTCCTTGTGTTTCTGTTGGCAGCTGTGTGTCTGGTCCAGGTGTTTCTGTTGGCAGCTGTATGTCTGGTCCAGGTGTTTCTGTTGAGGCAGCTGAATGTCTGGTCCAGGTTTTTTCTGTTGTCAGCTGTATGTCTGGTCCAGGTGTTTCTGTTGGCAGCTGTATGTCTGGTCCAGGTGTTTCTGTTGGCAGCTGTATGTCTGGTCCAAGTGTTTCTGTTGGCAGCTGTATGTCTGGTCCAGGTGTTTCTGTTGGCAGCTGTATGTCTGGTCCAGGTGTTTCTGTTGAGGCAGCTGTATGTCTGATCCAGGTGTTTCTGTTGAGGCAGCTGTATGTCTGGTCCAGGTTTTTCTGTTGAGGCAGCTGTATGTCTGGTCCAGGTGTTTCTGTTGATGCAGCTGTGTGTCTGGTCCAGGTTTTTCTGTTGGCAGCTGTATGTCTGGTCCATGTGTTTCTGTTGGCAGCTGTGTGTCTGGTCCAGGTGTTTCTGTTGGCAGCTGTATGTCTGGTCCAGGTTTTTTCTGTTGTCAGCTGTGTGTCTGGTCCAGGTGTTTCTGTTGGCAGCTGTATGTCTGGTCCAGGTGTTTCTGTTGAGGCAGCTGAATGTCTGGTCCAGGTTTTTTCTGTTGTCAGCTGTATGTCTGGTCCAGGTGTTTCTGTTGGCAGCTGTATGTCTGGTCCAGGTGTTTCTGTTGGCAGCTGTATGTCTGGTCCAGGTGTTTCTGTTGGCAGCTGTATGTCTGGTCCAGGTGTTTCTGTTGGCAGCTGTGTGTCTGGTCCAGGTGTTTCTGCTGATGCAGCTGTGCGTCTGATCCAGGTGTTTCTGTTGGCAGCTGTATGTCTGGTCCAGGTGTTTCTGTTGGCAGCTGTATGTCTGGTCCAGGTGTTTCTGTTGGCAGCTGTATGTCTGGTCCAGGTGTTTCTGTAGGCAGCTGTATGTCTGGTCCAGGTGTTTCTGTAGGCAGCTGTATGTCTGGTCCAGGTGTTTCTGTTGGCAGCTGTGTGTCTGGTCCAGGTGTTTCTGTTGGCAGCTGTGTGTCTGGTCCAGGTGTTTCTGTTGGCAGCTGTGTGTCTGGTCCAGGTGTTTCTGTTGGCAGCTGTATGTCTGGTCCAGGTGTTTCTGTTGGCAGGTGTATGTCTGGTCCAGGTGTTTCTGTTGGCAGGTGTATGTCTGGTCCAGGTGTTTCTGTTGATGCAGCTGTGTGTCTGGTCCAGGTGTTTCTGTTGGCAGCTGTATGTCTGGTTCAGGTGTTTCTGTTGAGGCAGCTGTATGTCAGGTCCAGGTGTTTCTGTTGAGGCAGCTGTATGTCTGGTCCAGGTGTTTCTGTTGAGGCAGCTGTATGTCTGGTCCAGGTGTTTCTGTTGAGGAGCTGTATGTCAGGTCCAGGTGTTTCTGTTGGCAGCTGTATGTCTGGTCCAGGTGTTTCTGTTGGCAGCTCTATGTCTGGTCCAGATGTTTCTGTTGAGGCAGCTGTATGTCTGATCCAGGTGTTTCTGTTGAGGCAGCAGTATGTCTGGTCCAGGTTTTTCTGTTGAGGCAGCTGTATGTTTGGTCCAGGTGTTTCTGTTGGCAGCTGTATGTCTGGTCCAGGTTTTTTCTGTTGTCAGCTGTATGTCTGGTCCAGGTTTTTCTGTTGAGGCAGCTGTATGTCTGGTCCAGGTTTTTCTGTTGAGGCAGCTGTATGTCTGGTCCAGGTTTTTTCTGTTGTCAGCTGTATGTCTGGTCCAGGTGTTTCTGTCAGCAGCTGTATGTCTGGTCCAGGTGTTACTGTCGGCAGCTGTATGTCTGGTCCAGGTGTTTCTGTTGGCAGCTGTATGTCTGGTCCAGGTGTTTCTGTTGGCAGCTGTATGTCTGGTCCAGGTGTTTCTGTTGGCAGCTGTATGTCTGGTCCAGGTGTTTCTGTTGAGGAGCTGTATGTCAGGTCCAGGTGTTTCTGTAGGCAGCTGTATGTCTGGTCGAGGTGTTTCTGTTGGCAGCTCTATGTCTGGTCCAGGTGTTTCTGTTGAGGCAGCTGTATGTCTGGTCCAGGTGTTTCTGTTGAGGCAGCTGTATGTCTGATCCAGGTGTTTCTGTTGAGGCAGCTGTATGTCTGGTCCAGGTTTTTCTGTTGAGGCAGCTGTATGTCTGGTCCAGGTGTTTCTGTTGATGCAGCTGTGTGTCTGGTCCAGGTTTTTCTGTTGGCAGCTGTATGTCTGGTCCATGTGTTTCTGTTGGCAGCTGTGTGTCTGGTCCAGGTGTTTCTGTTGAGGCAGCTGTATGTCTGGTCCAGGTTTTTTCTGTTGTCAGCTGTGTGTCTGGTCCAGGTGTTTCTGTTGGCAGCTGTATGTCTGGTCCAGGTGTTTCTGTTGAGGCAGCTGAATGTCTGGTCCAGGTGTTTCTGTTATCAGCTGTATGTCTGGTCCAGGTGTTTCTGTTGAGGCAGCTGTATGTCTGGTCCAGGTGTTTCTGTTGGCAGCTGTGTGTCTGGTCCAGGTGTTTCTGTTGGCAGCTGTATGTCTGGTCCAGGTGTTTCTGTTGGCAGCTGTATGTCTGGTCCAGGTGTTTCTGTTGGCAGCTGTATGTCTGGTCCAGGTGTTTCTGTAGGCAGCTGTATGTCTGGTCCAGGTGTTTCTGTAGGCAGCTGTATGTCTGGTCCAGGTGTTTCTGTTGGCAGCTGTGTGTCTGGTCCAGGTGTTTCTGTTGGCAGCTGTGTGTCTGGTCCAGGTGTTTCTGTTGGCAGCTGTATGTCTGGTCCAGGTGTTTCTGTTGGCAGCTGTATGTCTGGTCCAGGTGTTTCTGTTGGCAGCTGTATGTCTGGTCCAGGTGTTTCTGTTGGCGGCTGTATGTCTGGTCCAGGTGTTTCTGTTGGCAGCTGTATGTCTGGTCCAGGTGTTTCTGTAGGCAGCTGTGTGTCTGGTCCAGGTTTTTTCTGTTGTCAGCTGTGTGTCTGGTCCAGGTGTTTCTGTTGGCAGCTGTATGTCTGGTCCAGGTGTTTCTGTTGAGGCAGCTGAATGTCTGGTCCAGGTTTTTTCTGTTGTCAGCTGTATGTCTGGTCCAGGTGTTTCTGTTGGCAGCTGTATGTCTGGTCCAGGTGTTTCTGTAGGCAGCTGTATGTCTGGTCCAGGTGTTTCTGTTGGCAGCTGTGTGTCTGGTCCAGGTGTTTCTGTTGGCAGCTGTGTGTCTGGTCCAGGTGTTTCTGTTGGCAGCTGTGTGTCTGGTCCAGGTGTTTCTGTTGGCAGCTGTATGTCTGGTCCAGGTGTTTCTGTTGGCAGGTGTATGTCTGGTCCAGGTGTTTCTGTTGGCAGGTGTATGTCTGGTCCAGGTGTTTCTGTTGGCAGCTGTATGTCTGGTCCAGGTGTTTCTGTTGGCAGCTGTATGTCTGGTCCAGGTGTTTCTGTTGGCAGCTGTGTGTCTGGTCCAGGTGTTTCTGCTGATGCAGCTGTGCGTCTGATCCAGGTGTTTCTGTTGGCAGCTGTATGTCTGGTCCAGGTGTTTCTGTTGGCAGCTGTATGTCTGGTCCAGGTGTTTCTGTTGGCAGCTGTATGTCTGGTCCAGGTGTTTCTGTAGGCAGCTGTATGTCTGGTCCAGGTGTTTCTGTAGGCAGCTGTCTGTCTGGTCCAGGTGTTTCTGTTGGCAGCTTTGTGTCTGGTCCAGGTGTTTCTGTTGGCAGCTGTGTGTCTGGTCCAGGTGTTTCTGTTGGCAGCTGTGTGTCTGGTCCAGGTGTTTCTGTTGGCAGCTGTATGTCTGGTCCAGGTGTTTCTGTTGGCAGGTGTATGTCTGGTCCAGGTGTTTCTGTTGGCAGGTGTATGTCTGGTCCAGGTGTTTCTGTTGATGCAGCTGTGTGTCTGGTCCAGGTGTTTCTGTTGGCAGCTGTATGTCTGGTTCAGGTGTTTCTGTTGAGGCAGCTGTATGTCAGGTCCAGGTGTTTCTGTTGAGGCAGCTGTATGTCTGGTCCAGGTGTTTCTGTTGAGGCAGCTGTATGTCTGGTCCAGGTGTTTCTGTTGAGGAGCTGTATGTCAGGTCCAGGTGTTTCTGTTGGCAGCTGTATGTCTGGTCCAGGTGTTTCTGTTGGCAGCTCTATGTCTGGTCCAGATGTTTCTGTTGAGGCAGCTGTATGTCTGATCCAGGTGTTTCTGTTGAGGCAGCAGTATGTCTGGTCCAGGTTTTTCTGTTGAGGCAGCTGTATGTTTGGTCCAGGTGTTTCTGTTGAGGCAGCTGTATGTTTGGTCCAGGTGTTTCTGTTGAGGCAGCTGTGTGTCTGGTCCAGGTGTTTCTGTTGAGGCAGCTGTATGTCTGGTCCAGGTTTTTCTGTTGAGGCAGCTGTATGTTTGGTCCAGGTGTTTCTGTTGGCAGCTGTATGTCTGGTCCAGGTTTTTTCTGTTGTCAGCTGTATGTCTGGTCCAGGTTTTTCTGTTGAGGCAGCTGTATGTCTGGTCCAGGTTTTTCTGTTGAGGCAGCTGTATGTCTAGTCCAGGTTTTTTCTGTTGTCAGCTGTATGTCTGGTCCAGGTGTTTCTGTCAGCAGCTGTATGTCTGGTCCAGGTGTTACTGTTGGCAGCTGTATGTCTGGTCCAGGTGTTTCTGTTGGCAGCTGTATGTCTGGTCCAGGTGTTTCTGTTGGCAGCTGTATGTCTGGTCCAGGTGTTTCTGTTGGCAGCTGTATGTCTGGTCCAGGTGTTTCTGTTGAGGAGCTGAATGTCAGGTCCAGGTGTTTCTGTAGGCAGCTGTATGTCTGGTCGAGGTGTTTCTGTTGGCAGCTCTATGTCTGGTCCAGGTGTTTCTGTTGAGGCAGCTGTATGTCTGGTCCAGGTGTTTCTGTTGAGGCAGCTGTATGTCTGGTCCAGGTGTTTCTGTTGAGGCAGCTGTATGTCTGATCCAGGTGTTTCTGTTGAGGCAGCTGTATGTCTGGTCCAGGTTTTTCTGTTGAGGCAGCTGTATGTCTGGTCCAGGTGTTTCTGTTGATGCAGCTGTGTGTCTGGTCCAGGTTTTTCTGTTGGCAGCTGTATGTCTGGTCCATGTGTTTCTGTTGGCAGCTGTGTGTCTGGTTCAGGTGTTTCTGTTGAGGCAGCTGTATGTCAGGTCCAGGTGTTTCTGTTGAGGCAGCTGTATGTCTGGTCCAGGTGTTTCTGTTGAGGCAGCTGTATGTCTGGTCCAGGTGTTTCTGTTGAGGAGCTGTATGTCAGATCCAGGTGTTTCTGTAGGCAGCTGTATGTCTGGTCCAGGTGTTTCTGTTGGCAGCTCTATGTCTGGTCCAGATGTTTCTGTTGAGGCAGCTGTATGTCTGGTCCAGGTGTTTCTGTTGAGGCAGCTGTATGTCTGATCTAGGTGTTTCTGTTGAGGCAGCTGTATGTCTGGTCCAGGTTTTTCTGTTGAGGCAGCTGTATGTCTGGTCCAGGTGTTTTTGTTGGCAGCTGTATGTCTGGTCCAGGTTTTTTCTGTTGTCAGCTGTGTGTCTGGTCCAGGTGTTTCTGTTGGCAGCTGTATGTCTGGTCCAGGTTTTTCTGTTGAGGCAGCTGTATGTCTGGTCCAGGTTTTTTCTGATGTCATCTGTATGTCTGGTCCAGGTGTTTCTGTCAGCAGCTGTATGTCTGGTCCAGGTGTTACTGTTGGCAGCTGTATGTCTGGTCCAGGTGTTTCTGTTGGCAGCTGTATGTCTGGTCCAGGTGTTTCTGTTGGCAGCTGTATGTCTGGTCCAGGTGTTTCTGTTGGCAGCTGTATGTCTGGTCCAGGTGTTTCTGTTGAGGAGCTGTATGTCAGGTCCAGGTGTTTCTGTAGGCAGCTGTATGTCTGGTCGAGGTGTTTCTGTTGGCAGCTCTATGTCTGGTCCAGGTGTTTCTGTTGAGGCAGCTGTATGTCTGGTCCAGGTGTTTCTGTTGAGGCAGCTGTATGTCTGATCCAGGTGTTTCTGTTGAGGCAGCTGTATGTCTGGTCCAGGTTTTTCTGTTGAGGCAGCTGTATGTCTGGTCCAGGTGTTTCTGTTGATGCAGCTGTGTGTCTGGTCCAGGTTTTTCTGTTGGCAGCTGTATGTCTGGTCCATGTGTTTCTGTTGGCAGCTGTGTGTCTGGTCCAGGTGTTTCTGTTGAGGCAGCTGTATGTCTGGTCCAGGTTTTTTCTGTTGTCAGCTGTGTGTCTGGTCCAGGTGTTTCTGTTGGCAGCTGTATGTCTGGTCCAGGTGTTTCTGTTGAGGCAGCTGAATGTCTGGTCCAGGTTTTTTCTATTGTCAGCTGTATGTCTGGTCCAGGTGTTTCTGTTGGCAGCTGTATGTCTGGTCCAGGTGTTTCTGTTGGCAGCTGTATGTCTGGTCCAGGTGTTTCTGTAGGCAGCTGTATGTCTGGTCGAGGTGTTTCTGTTGGCAGCTCTATGTCTGGTCCAGATGTTTCTGTTGAGGCAGCTGTATGTCTGGTCCAGGTGTTTCTGTTGAGGCAGCTGTATGTCTGATCCAGGTGTTTCTGTTGAGGCAGCTGTATGTCTGGTCCAGGTTTTTCTGTTGAGGCAGCTGTATGTCTGGTCCAGGTGTTTTTGTTGGCAGCTGTATGTCTGGTCCAGGTTTTTTCTGTTGTCAGCTGTGTGTCTGGTCCAGGTGTTTCTGTTGGCAGCTGTATGTCTGGTCCAGGTTTTTCTGTTGAGGCAGCTGTATGTCTGGTCCAGGTATTTTCTGATGTCAGCTGTATGTCTGGTCCAGGTGTTTCTGTCAGCAGCTGTATGTCTGGTCCAGGTGTTACTGTTGGCAGCTGTATGTCTGGTCCAGGTGTTTCTGTTGGCAGCTGTATGTCTGGTCCAGGTGTTTCTGTTGGCAGCTGTATGTCTGGTCCAGGTGTTTCTGTTGGCAGCTGTATGTCTGGTCCAGGTGTTTCTGTTGAGGAGCTGTATGTCAGGTCCAGGTGTTTCTGTAGGCAGCTGTATGTCTGGTCCAGGTGTTTCTGTTGGCAGCTCTATGTCTGGTCCAGGTGTTTCTGTTGAGGCAGCTGTATGTCTGGTCCAGGTGTTTCTGTTGAGGCAGCTGTATGTCTGATCCAGGTGTTTCTGTTGGCAGCTGTGTGTCTGGTCCAGGTGTTTCTGTTGGCAGCTGTGTGTCTGGTCCAGGTGTTTCTGTTGAGGCAGCTGTATGTCTGGTCCAGGTTTTTTCTGTTGTCAGCTGTGTGTCTGGTCCAGGTGTTTCTGTTGGCAGCTGTATGTCTGGTCCAGGTGTTTCTGTTGAGGCAGCTGAATGTCTGGTCCAGGTTTTTTCTATTGTCAGCTGTATGTCTGGTCCAGGTGTTTCTGTTGGCAGCTGTATGTCTGGTCCAGGTGTTTCTGTTGGCAGCTGTATGTCTGGTCCAGGTGTTTCTGTTGGCAGCTGTATGTCTGGTTCAGGTGTTTCTGTTGAGGCAGCTGTATGTCAGGTCCAGGTGTTTCTGTTGAGGCAGCTGTATGTCTGGTCCAGGTGTTTCTGTTGAGGCAGCTGTATGTCTGGTCCAGGTGTTTCTGTTGAGGAGCTGTATGTCAGGTCCAGGTGTTTCTGTAGGCAGCTGTATGTCTGGTCCAGGTGTTTCTGTTGGCAGCTCTATGTCTGGTCCAGATATTTCTGTTGAGGCAGCTGTATGTCTGGTCCAGGTGTTTCTGTTGAGGCAGCTGTATGTCTGATCCAGGTGTTTCTGTTGAGGCAGCTGTATGTCTGGTCCAGGTTTTTCTGTTGAGGCAGCTGTATGTCTGGTCCAGGTGTTTTTGTTGGCAGCTGTATGTCTGGTCCAGGTTTTTTCTGTTGTCAGCTGTGTGTCTGGTCCAGGTGTTTCTGTTGGCAGCTGTATGTCTGGTCCAGGTTTTTCTGTTGAGGCAGCTGTATGTCTGGTCCAGGTTTTTTCTGATGTCAGCTGTATGTCTGGTCCAGGTGTTTCTGTCAGCAGCTGTATGTCTGGTCCAGGTGTTACTGTTGGCAGCTGTATGTCTGGTCCAGGTGTTTCTGTTGGCAGCTGTATGTCTGGTCCAGGTGTTTCTGTTGGCAGCTGTATGTCTGGTCCAGGTGTTTCTGTTGGCAGCTGTATGTCTGGTCCAGGTGTTTCTGTTGAGGAGCTGTATGTCAGGTCCAGGTGTTTCTGTAGGCAGCTGTATGTCTGGTCCAGGTGTTTCTGTTGGCAGCTCTATGTCTGGTCCAGGTGTTTCTGTTGAGGCAGCTGTATGTCTGGTCCAGGTGTTTCTGTTGAGGCAGCTGTATGTCTGATCCAGGTGTTTCTGTTGAGGCAGCTGTATGTCTGGTCCAGGTATTTCTGTTGAGGCAGCTGTATGTCTGGTCCAGGTGTTTCTGTTGATGCAGCTGTGTGTCTGGTCCAGGTTTTTCTGTTGGCAGCTGTATGTCTGGTCCATGTGTTTCTGTTGGCAGCTGTGTGTCTGGTCCAGGTGTTTCTGTTGAGGCAGCTGTATGTCTGTTCCAGGTTTTTTCTGTTGTCAGCTGTGTGTCTGGTCCAGGTGTTTCTGTTGGCAGCTGTATGTCTGGTCCAGGTGTTTCTGTTGAGGCAGCTGAATGTCTGGTCCAGGTTTTTTCTATTGTCAGCTGTATGTCTGGTCCAGGTGTTTCTGTTGGCAGCTGTATGTCTGGTCCAGGTGTTTCTGTTGGCAGCTGTATGTCTGGTCCAGGTGTTTCTGTTGGCAGCTGTATGTCTGGTCCAGGTGTTTCTGTTGGCAGCTGTGTGTCTGGTCCAGGTGTTTCTGCTGATGCAGCTGTGTGTCTGGTCCAGGTGTTTCTGTTGACAGCTGTATGTCTGGTCCAGGTGTTTCTGTTGGCAGCTGTATGTCTGGTCCAGGTGTTTCTGTTGGCAGCTGTATGTCTGGTCCAGGTGTTTCTGTAGGCAGCTGTATGTCTGGTCCAGGTGTTTCTGTAGGCAGCTGTATGTCTGGTCCAGGTGTTTCTGTTGGCAGCTGTGTGTCTGGTCCATGTGTTTCTGTTGGCAGCTGTGTGTCTGGTCCAGGTGTTTCTGTTGGCAGCTGTATGTCTGGTCCAGGTGTTTCTGTTGGCAGCTGTATGTCTGGTCCAGGTGTTTCTGTTGGCAGCTGTATGTCTGGTCCAGGTGTTTCTGTTGAGGCAGCTGAATGTCTGGTCCAGGTTTTTTCTATTGTCAGCTGTATGTCTGGTCCAGGTGTTTCTGTTGGCAGCTGTATGTCTGGTCCAGGTGTTTCTGTTGGCAGCTGTATGTCTGGTCCAGGTGTTTCTGTTGGCAGCTGTATGTCTGGTTCAGGTGTTTCTGTTGAGGCAGCTGTATGTCAGGTCCAGGTGTTTCTGTTGAGGCAGCTGTATGTCTGGTCCAGGTGTTTCTGTTGAGGCAGCTGTATGTCTGGTCCAGGTGTTTCTGTTGAGGAGCTGTATGTCAGGTCCAGGTGTTTCTGTAGGCAGCTGTATGTCTGGTCCAGGTGTTTCTGTTGGCAGCTCTATGTCTGGTCCAGATATTTCTGTTGAGGCAGCTGTATGTCTGGTCCAGGTGTTTCTGTTGAGGCAGCTGTATGTCTGATCCAGGTGTTTCTGTTGAGGCAGCTGTATGTCTGGTCCAGGTTTTTCTGTTGAGGCAGCTGTATGTCTGGTCCAGGTGTTTTTGTTGGCAGCTGTATGTCTGGTCCAGGTTTTTTCTGTTGTCAGCTGTGTGTCTGGTCCAGGTGTTTCTGTTGGCAGCTGTATGTCTGGTCCAGGTTTTTCTGTTGAGGCAGCTGTATGTCTGGTCCAGGTTTTTTCTGATGTCAGCTGTATGTCTGGTCCAGGTGTTTCTGTCAGCAGCTGTATGTCTGGTCCAGGTGTTACTGTTGGCAGCTGTATGTCTGGTCCAGGTGTTTCTGTTGGCAGCTGTATGTCTGGTCCAGGTGTTTCTGTTGGCAGCTGTATGTCTGGTCCAGGTGTTTCTGTTGGCAGCTGTATGTCTGGTCCAGGTGTTTCTGTTGAGGAGCTGTATGTCAGGTCCAGGTGTTTCTGTAGGCAGCTGTATGTCTGGTCCAGGTGTTTCTGTTGGCAGCTCTATGTCTGGTCCAGGTGTTTCTGTTGAGGCAGCTGTATGTCTGGTCCAGGTGTTTCTGTTGAGGCAGCTGTATGTCTGATCCAGGTGTTTCTGTTGAGGCAGCTGTATGTCTGGTCCAGGTATTTCTGTTGAGGCAGCTGTATGTCTGGTCCAGGTGTTTCTGTTGATGCAGCTGTGTGTCTGGTCCAGGTTTTTCTGTTGGCAGCTGTATGTCTGGTCCATGTGTTTCTGTTGGCAGCTGTGTGTCTGGTCCAGGTGTTTCTGTTGAGGCAGCTGTATGTCTGTTCCAGGTTTTTTCTGTTGTCAGCTGTGTGTCTGGTCCAGGTGTTTCTGTTGGCAGCTGTATGTCTGGTCCAGGTGTTTCTGTTGAGGCAGCTGAATGTCTGGTCCAGGTTTTTTCTATTGTCAGCTGTATGTCTGGTCCAGGTGTTTCTGTTGGCAGCTGTATGTCTGGTCCAGGTGTTTCTGTTGGCAGCTGTATGTCTGGTCCAGGTGTTTCTGTTGGCAGCTGTATGTCTGGTCCAGGTGTTTCTGTAGGCAGCTGTGTGTCTGGTCCAGGTGTTTCTGCTGATGCAGCTGTGTGTCTGGTCCAGGTGTTTCTGTTGGCAGCTGTATGTCTGGTCCAGGTGTTTCTGTTGGCAGCTGTATGTCTGGTCCAGGTGTTTCTGTTGGCAGCTGTATGTCTGGTCCAGGTGTTTCTGTAGGCAGCTGTATGTCTGGTCCAGGTGTTTCTGTAGGCAGCTGTATGTCTGGTCCAGGTGTTTCTGTTGGCAGCTGTGTGTCTGGTCCATGTGTTTCTGTTGGCAGCTGTGTGTCTGGTCCAGGTGTTTCTGTTGGCAGCTGTATGTCTGGTCCAGGTGTTTCTGTTGGCAGCTGTATGTCTGGTCCAGGTGTTTCTGTTGGCAGCTGTATGTCTGGTCCAGGTGTTTCTGTTGGCGGCTGTATGTCTGGTCCAGGTGTTTCTGTTGGCAGCTGTATGTCTGGTCCAGGTGTTTCTGTAGGCAGCTGTGTGTCTGGTCCAGGTGTTTCTGTTGGCAGCTGTATGTCTGGTCCAGGTTTTTTCTGTTGTCAGCTGTGTGTCTGGTCCAGGTGTTTCTGTTGGCAGCTGTATGTCTGGTCCAGGTGTTTCTGTTGAGGCAGCTGTATGTCTGGTCTGGTTTTTTCTGTTGTCAGCTGTATGTCTGGTCCAGGTGTTTCTGTAGGCAGCTGTATGTCTGGTCCAGGGGTTTCTGTTGGCAGCTGTATGTCTGGTCCAGGTGTTTCTGTTGGCAGCTGTGTGTCTGGTCCAGGTGTTTCTGTTGGCAGCTGTGTGTCTGGTCCAGGTGTTTCTGTTGGCAGCTGTATGTCTGGTCCAGGTGTTTCTGTTGGCAGCTGTATGTCTGGTCCAGGTGTTTCTGTTGGCGGCTGTATGTCTGGTCCAGGTGTTTCTGTTGGCGGCTGTATGTCTGGTCCAGGTGTTTCTGTTGGCAGCTGTATGTCTGGTCCAGGTGTTTCTGTAGGCAGCTGTGTGTCTGGTCCAGGTGTTTCTGCTGATGCAGCTGTGTGTCTGGTCCAGGTGTTTCTGTTGGCAGCTGTATGTCTGGTCCAGGTGTTTCTGTTGGCAGCTGTATGTCTGGTCCAGGTGTTTCTGTTGGCAGCTGTATGTCTGGTCCAGGTGTTTCTGTAGGCAGCTGTATGTCTGGTCCAGGTGTTTCTGTAGGCAGCTGTATGTCTGGTCCAGGTGTTTCTGTTGGCAGCTGTGTGTCTGGTCCAGGTGTTTCTGTTGGCAGCTGTTTGTCTGGTCCAGGTGTTTCTGTTGGCAGCTGTATGTCTGGTCCAGGTGTTTCTGTTGGCAGCTGTATGTCTGGTCCAGGTGTTTCTGTTGGCAGCTGTATGTCTGGTCCAGGTGTTTCTGTTGATGCAGCTCTGTGTCTGGTCCAGGTGTTTCTGTTGGCAGCTGTATGTCTGGTCCAGGTGTTTCTGTTGAGGCAGCTGTATGTCAGGTCCAGGTGTTTCTGTTGAGGCAGCTGTTTGTCTGGTCCAGGTGTTTCTGTTGAGGCAGCTGTATGTCTGGTCCAGGTGTTTCTGTTGAGGAGCTGTATGTCAGGTCCAGGTGTTTCTGTTGAGGCAGCTGTATGTCTGGTCCAGGTGTTTCTGTTGAGGCAGCTGCATGTCTGATCCAGGTGTTTCTGTTGAGGCAGCTGTTTGTCTGGTCCAGGTTTTTCTGTTGAGGCAGCTGTATGTCTGGTCCAGGTGTTTCTGTTGATGCAGCTGTGTGTCTGGTCCAGGTGTTTCTGTTGGCAGCTGTATGTCTGGTCCATGTGTTTCTGTTGGCAGCTGTGTGTCTGGTCCAGGTGTTTCTGTTGGCAGCTGTATGTCTGGTCCAGGTTTTTTCTGTTGTCAGCTGTGTGTCTGGTCCAGGTGTTTCTGTTGGCAGCTGTATGTCTGGTCCAGGTGTTTCTGTTGGCAGCTGTATGTCTGGTCCAGGTGTTTCTGTTGGCAGCTGTATGTCTGGTCCAGGTGTTTCTGCTGATGCAGCTGTGTGTCAGGTCCAGGTGTTTCTGTTGGCAGCTGTATGTCTGGTCCAGGTGTTTCTGTTGGCAGTTGTATGTCTGGTCCACGTTTTTCTGTAGGCAGCTCTATGGCTGGTCCAGGTGTTTCTGTAGGCAGCTGTATGTCTGGTCCAGGTGTTTCTGTTGGCAGCTGTGTGTCTGGTCCAGGTGTTTCTGTTGGCAGCTGTATGTCTGGTCCAGGTGTTTCTGTTGGCAGCTGTATGTCTGGTCCAGGTGTTTCTGTTGAGGCAGCTGTATGTCTGGTCCAGGTTTTTTCTGTTGTCAGCTGTATGTCTGGTCCAGGTGTTTCTGTTGGCAGCTGTATGTCTGGTCCAGGTGTTTCTGTTGGTAGCTGTATGTCTGGTCCAGGTGTTTCTGTTGGCAGCTGTATGTCTGGTCCAGGTGTTTCTGCTGATGCAGCTGTGTGTCTGGTCCAGGTGTTTCTGTTGGCAGCTGTATGTCTGGTCCAGGTGTTTCTGTTGGCAGCTGTATGTCTGGTCCAGGTGTTTCTGTTGAGGCAGCTGTATGTCTGGTCCAGGTGTTTCTGTTGGCAGCTGTATGTCTGGTCCAGGTGTTTCTGTTGGCAGCTGTATGTCTGGTCCAGGTGTTTCTGTTGGCAGCTGTATGTCTGGTCCAGGTTTTTTCTGTTGTCAGCTGTGTGTCTGGTCCAGGTGTTTCTGTTGGCAGCTGTATGTCTGGTCCAGGTGTTTCTGTTGAGGCAGCTGTATGTCTGGTCCAGGTTTTTTCTGTTATCAGCTGTATGTCTGGTCCAGGTGTTTCTGTTGGCAGCTGTATGTCTGGTCCAGGTGTTTCTGTTGGCAGCTGTATGTTTGGTCCAGGTGTTTCTGTTGGCAGCTGTATGTCTGGTCCAGGTTTTTTCTGTTGTCAGCTGTGTGTCTGGTCCAGGTGTTTCTGTTGGCAGCTGTATGTCTGGTCCAGGTGTTTCTGTTGAGGCAGCTGTATGTCTGGTCTGGTTTTTTCTGTTGTCAGCTGTATGTCTGGTCCAGGTGTTTCTGTAGGCAGCTGTATGTCTGGTCCAGGGGTTTCTGTTGGCAGCTGTATGTCTGGTCCAGGTGTTTCTGTTGGCAGCTGTGTGTCTGGTCCAGGTGTTTCTGTTGGCAGCTGTGTGTCTGGTCCAGGTGTTTCTGTTGGCAGCTGTATGTCTGGTCCAGGTGTTTCTGTTGGCAGCTGTATGTCTGGTCCAGGTGTTTCTGTTGGCGGCTGTATGTCTGGTCCAGGTGTTTCTGTTGGCGGCTGTATGTCTGGTCCAGGTGTTTCTGTTGGCAGCTGTATGTCTGGTCCAGGTGTTTCTGTAGGCAGCTGTGTGTCTGGTCCAGGTGTTTCTGCTGATGCAGCTGTGTGTCTGGTCCAGGTGTTTCTGTTGGCAGCTGTATGTCTGGTCCAGGTGTTTCTGTTGGCAGCTGTATGTCTGGTCCAGGTGTTTCTGTTGGCAGCTGTATGTCTGGTCCAGGTGTTTCTGTAGGCAGCTGTATGTCTGGTCCAGGTGTTTCTGTAGGCAGCTGTATGTCTGGTCCAGGTGTTTCTGTTGGCAGCTGTGTGTCTGGTCCAGGTGTTTCTGTTGGCAGCTGTTTGACTGGTCCAGGTGTTTCTGTTGGCAGCTGTATGTCTGGTCCAGGTGTTTCTGTTGGCAGCTGTATGTCTGGTCCAGGTGTTTCTGTTGGCAGCTGTATGTCTGGTCCAGGTGTTTCTGTTGATGCAGCTCTGTGTCTGGTCCAGGTGTTTCTGTTGGCAGCTGTATGTCTGGTCCAGGTGTTTCTGTTGAGGCAGCTGTATGTCAGGTCCAGGTGTTTCTGTTGAGGCAGCTGTTTGTCTGGTCCAGGTGTTTCTGTTGAGGCAGCTGTATGTCTGGTCCAGGTGTTTCTGTTGAGGAGCTGTATGTCAGGTCCAGGTGTTTCTGTTGAGGCAGCTGTATGTCTGGTCCAGGTGTTTCTGTTGAGGCAGCTGCATGTCTGATCCAGGTGTTTCTGTTGAGGCAGCTGTTTGTCTGGTCCAGGTTTTTCTGTTGAGGCAGCTGTATGTCTGGTCCAGGTGTATCTGTTGATGCAGCTGTGTGTCTGGTCCAGGTGTTTCTGTTGGCAGCTGTATGTCTGGTCCATGTGTTTCTGTTGGCAGCTGTGTGTCTGGTCCAGGTGTTTCTGTTGGCAGCTGTATGTCTGGTCCAGGTTTTTTCTGTTGTCAGCTGTGTGTCTGGTCCAGGTGTTTCTGTTGGCAGCTGTATGTCTGGTCCAGGTGTTTCTGTTGGCAGCTGTATGTCTGGTCCAGGTGTTTCTGTTGGCAGCTGTATGTCTGGTCCAGGTGTTTCTGCTGATGCAGCTGTGTGTCAGGTCCAGGTGTTTCTGTTGGCAGCTGTATGTCTGGTCCAGGTGTTTCTGTTGGCAGTTGTATGTCTGGTCCACGTTTTTCTGTAGGCAGCTCTATGGCTGGTCCAGGTGTTTCTGTAGGCAGCTGTATGTCTGGTCCAGGTGTTTCTGTTGGCAGCTGTGTGTCTGGTCCAGGTGTTTCTGTTGGCAGCTGTGTGTCTGGTCCAGGTGTTTCTTTTGGCAGCTGTATGTCTGGTCCAGGTGTTTCTGTTGGCAGCTGTATGTCTGGTCCAGGTGTTTCTGTTGAGGCAGCTGTATGTCTGGTCCAGGTTTTTTCTGTTGTCAGCTGTATGTCTGGTCCAGGTGTTTCTGTTGGCAGCTGTATGTCTGGTCCAGGTGTTTCTGTTGGTAGCTGTATGTCTGGTCCAGGTGTTTCTGTTGGCAGCTGTATGTCTGGTCCAGGTGTTTCTGCTGATGCAGCTGTGTGTCTGGTCCAGGTGTTTCTGTTGGCAGCTGTATGTCTGGTCCAGGTGTTTCTGTTGGCAGCTGTATGTCTGGTCCAGGTGTTTCTGTTGAGGCAGCTGTATGTCTGGTCCAGGTGTTTCTGTTGGCAGCTGTATGTCTGGTCCAGGTGTTTCTGTTGGCAGCTGTATGTCTGGTCCAGGTGTTTCTGTTGGCAGCTGTATGTCTGGTCCAGGTTTTTTCTGTTGTCAGCTGTGTGTCTGGTCCAGGTGTTTCTGTTGGCAGCTGTATGTCTGGTCCAGGTGTTTCTGTTGAGGCAGCTGTATGTCTGGTCCAGGTTTTTTCTGTTATCAGCTGTATGTCTGGTCCAGGTGTTTCTGTTGGCAGCTGTATGTCTGGTCCAGGTGTTTCTGTTGGCAGCTGTATGTTTGGTCCAGGTGTTTCTGTTGGCAGCTGTATGTCTGGTCCAGGTGTTTCTGCTGATGCAGCTGTGTGTCTGGTCCAGGTGTTTCTGTTGAGGCAGCTGTATGTCTGGTCCAGGTGTTTCTGTTGGCAGCTGTATGTCTGGTCCAGGTGTTTCTGTTGGCAGCTGTATGTCTGGTCCAGGTGTTTCTGTTGAGGCAGCTGTATGTCTGGTCCAGGTGTTTCTGTTGGCAGCTGTATGTCTGGTCCAGGTGTTTCTGTTGTCAGCTGTATGTCTGGTCCAGGTGTTTCTGTTGTCAGCTGTATGTCTGGTCCAGGTGTTTCTGTTGTCAGCTGTATGTCTGGTCCAGGTGTTTCTGTTAGCAGCTGTATGTCTGGTCCAGGTGTTTCTGTTGGCAGCTGTATGTCTGGTCCAGGTGTTTCTGTTGGCAGCTGTATGTCTGGTCCATATGTTTCTGTTGGCAGCTGTATGTCTGGTCCAGGTGTTTCTGTTGGCAGCTGTATGTCTGGTCCAGGTGTTTCTGTTGGCAGCTGTATGTCTGGTCCAGGTGTTTCTGTTGGCAGCTGTGTGTCTGGTCCAGGTGTTTCTGTTGAGGCAGCTGTATGTCTGGTCCAGGTGTTTCTGTAGGCAGCTGTATGTCTGGTCCAGGTGTTTCTGTTGGCAGCTGTATGTCGAGTCCAGGTGTTTCTGTTGGCAGCTGTGTGTCTGGCCCAGGTGTTTCTGTTGAGGCAGCTGTATGTCTGGTCCAGGTGTTTCTGTAGGCAGCTGTATGTCTGGTCCAGGTGTTTCTGTTGGCAGCTGTATGTCGAGTCCAGGTGTTTCTGTTGGCAGCTGTGTGTCTGGTCCAGGTGTTTCTGTTGGCAGCTGTGTCTGCTCTCTGTCTGCTCTATGTCCTCTCTGTCTGCTCTATGGTAGAGCATGGTGTTCGCAACGCCAGGGTTGTGGGTTCGATTCCCACGGGGGACCAGTACGAACATTTTTTTTAATCAAATGTATGCATTCACTACTGTAAGTCGCTCTGGATAAGAGCGTCTGCTAAAATGACTAAAATGTAAATGTCTGCTCTCTGTCTGCTCTCTGTCTGCTCTCTGTCTGCTCTCTGTCTGCTCTCTGTCTGCTGTATTTGTCTATGTGATGTGTAATGCATTTCTTTCTTTCTAATGATGTGGTTGAGATGTAGTGTGTGTGCGTGCGTGCGTGCGTATGCGTGCGTGTGTGCGCACTATATATCATGTGTAATATGTGTGTTATTGCCTCTGTATCTCTAGCTGGTCCTGGTCCATCTTCTCTCAATGTGGTGGAGAGCTGCTGTGAGGTGGGCCAGAGATGGGCATCAGAGAACCAACACTGTAACAACATGCCTTTGTTGAAGGACGATAAACATTCTGTCTGCAGGTGAGTCTGCACCAGGACCTAGTGTAAAATGGTGTTAGTCTCCACCAGGACCTAGTGTAATATGGTGTTAGTCTGCACCACCAGGACCTAGTGTAATATGGTGTTAGTCTGCACCACCAGGACCTAGTGTAATATGGTGTTAGTCTCCACCAGGACCTAGTGTAATATGGTGTTAGTCTGCACCACCAGGACCTAGTGTAATATGGTGTTAGTCTCCACCACCAGGACCTAGTGTAATATGGTGTTAGTCTGCACCACCAGGACCTAGTGTAATATGGTGTTAGTCTCCACCAGGACCTAGTGTAATATGGTGTTAGTCTGCACCACCAGGACCTAGTGTAATATGGTGTTAGTCTCCACCAGGACCTAGTGTAATATGGTGTTAGTCTGCACCACTAGGACCTAGTGTAATATGGTGTTAGTCTCCACCAGGACCTAATGTAATATGGTGTTAGTCTGCACCACCAGGACCTAGTGTAATATGGTGTTAGTCTCCACCAGGACCTAGTGTAATATGGTGTTAGTCTGCACCACCAGGACCTAGTGTAATATGGTGTTAGTCTCCACCAGGACCTAGTGTAATATGGTGTTAGTCTGCACCACTAGGACCTAGTGTAATATGGTGTTAGACTCCACCAGGACCTAGTGTAATATGGTGTTAGTCTGCACCACCAGGACCTAGTGTAATATGGTGTTAGTCTCGACCACCAGGACCTAGTGTAATATGGTGTTAGTTTCCACCACCGGTACCTAGTGTAATATGGTGTTAGTCTACACCACCAGGACCTAGTGTAATATGGTGTTAGTCTGCACCACCAGGACCTAGTGTAATATGGTGTTAGTCTACACCACCAGGACCTAGTGTAATATTGTGTTAGTCTGCACCACCAGGACCTAGTGTAATATGGTGTTAGTCTGCACCACCAGGACCTAGTGTAATATGGTGTTAGTCTCCACCAGGACCTAGTGTAATATGGTGTTAGTCTGCACCACCAGGACCTAGTGTAATATGGTGTTAGTCTACACCACCAGGACCTAGTGTAATATGGTGTTAGTCTGCACCACCAGGACCTAGTGTAATATGGTGTTAGTCTGCACCACCAGGACCTAGTGTAATATGGTGTTTGTCTGCACCGGGTCTTCTACCTGTTGGGTTGAGTACCATATGGAAATCTTCTCCGACCTTTTGGGTTTAGTATGGTGCTTCACTCTCTCCTTTCTACCTTTCTTTTCTCTGTATCTGCTTCTAAAGACAGTTTCTATCTACATTTCAAGCTTCCACCTCTAACCCTGGGAAACTCTTTTCCACCATCTCCTCCCACCGTAATCCTCCATCCCTCCTCCCTCTCTGCGGACGACTTTGTTAACTACTTTGAAAAGACCGTTGACGACATCCACTCCTCATTCACTCAGCCTATTGAGTCTACTGGTCCCACTCGCACAGAATGAGCCTATGCCTTGACCTCTTTCTCCCCTCTCTCTCCAGATGACATCCTGCGACTAGTGATGTCCGTCCGCCCAACAACCTGCCCACTCGACCCCCTCCTCCCTTCTCCAGACCATCTCTGGAGACCTTCTCCCATTCCTCACTTCCCTCATCATCTCATCCCTGACCACCTGCTGCGTCCTTTCTGTCTTCAAAACGGCCAGTCGCTCCCCTCCTCAAGAAAACAATGCTTGACACCTCTGACGTAAAAACTACAGACCTGTATCCTTCCTTGAGCGTGATGTCTATGACCAACTCTCTGACTATCTCTCTCAGAACGATCTTCTTGACCCTATCCAGTCAGGCATCAAGACGGTCAAAGAACTGAGACTGCTCTTCTCCGTGTCACAGAGGCTCTCCACACTGCCAAAGCTGACTCTCTCCTGTGTTCTCATCCTCCTAGATCCATCTCCTGCCTTCGACAACGTGAACCATCAGATCCTCCGCTCCACCCTCTCAGCGCTGGGCGTCTCAGGCTCTATCAGATCCTCCTCTCAGGGCTGGGCGTCTCAGGCTCTATCAGATCCTCCTCTCAGGGCTGGGTGTCTCAGACTCTATCAGATCCTCCTCTCCACCCTCTCAGGACTGGGCATCTCAGGCTCTGCACGCTTTTGGATTGAATCCTACCTGGCATCCGCTTCTACCAGGTGACATGGAGAGGATCTGTGTCTGCACCATATACTCTCACTACTAGTGTCCCCCAGGGCTCGGTCCTAGGCCCTCTCCTCTTCTCCATATACACCAAGTCATATCCTCACATGGTCTCTCCTATCATTGCTATGCGGATGACACTCAACTACTTTTTTCTCCTTCCCCCCCTTCAGCCCGCCTGGTGTTCAACCTTCCCAAATTCTCCCATGTCACCCCGCTCCTCTGCACACTCCACTGGCTTCCAATCGAAGCTCACGTCTACTATAAGACCATGGTAATTGCCATCGTAGCAGCAAGAGGAACTACCCCTCCCTACTTTCAGGCTACGCTCAAACCCTACATCCCAACCCGAGCACTCCGTTCTGCCACCTCTGGTCTCTTGGCCCTCTCTCTCCTACGGGAGAGCAGCTCCCGCTCAGCCCAGTCCATGCTCTTCTCTGTCCTGGTACCCCAATGTTGGAACCAGCTTCCCCCTTGAGGCTAGGACAACAGAATTCCTGCCCATCTTCCGAAATCATCTGAAACCCTACCACTTCAAAAAGTATTTTTAAATGGTCCCACAGCACCCCTCCTCACTCACGACTTTTGTGAAGTAACACTCGCAATTCACTTCCCTCCCCCCCCCTTACTAGCTCTGACTTCGCTGACAGCTACTTTATTGAGGAAAAAAATGTACTTATTATGACTGATATGTGGTTGTCTCACCTAGCTATCTAAGTTGCTATTGATAAGAGCATCTGCTAAGTGACTAAAATGTAAATGTAAAATGTATGATATGGAAGTCTGTAGTATACGGTTGGGTTTAGTATGATATGGAAGTCTGTAGTATACGGTTGGGTTTAGTATGATATGGAAGTCTGTAGTATACGGTTGGGTTTAGTATGATATGGAAGTCTGTAGTATACGGTTGGGTTTAGTATGATATGGAAGTCTGTAGTATACGGTTGGGTTTAGTATGATATGGAAGTCTGTAGTATACGGTTGGGTTTAGTATGATATGGAAGTCTGAAGTTCTTTAATCACTCCATTTAAAGCAGAATGTAATATCTAATTCTACTTTTCCGTTTGGCAATATACGACCTCTCTCTCTCTCTCTCTCTCTCTCTCTCTCTCTCTCTCTCTCTCTCTCTCTCTCTTCCAGTATATCCCAGCAGCAGTGTTGTCAGAACGTTCTAAAGGAGACCAGGTGTATGGCAGGTATCGCTGTTGCTAAAGGAGGAGACAGGTGTGAGGTCGACCAGGAGAGCCGGTGTGCTGCAGACTCTTACCAGGCAAGACACACACACACACTCACAGAGACAGGCAGGCACGCACACTCAATTACCCATTCTCGACTGGTTGTGTGCGTCAGAACCACTGTATCAATGAAGGATAAATTGTCCTAATGGTATTGATAAAGACTCAAAACTATACGCATGTTAAACAGTCTGTTATACAGAAAAATCAAACGGTACGGGACATTCTCTGGATCACAGTGGATCAGGAATTTTTTATAGAAACTGAATGAGAATGTCTTAATCTGCTTCCCATGGCAACCTATTCCACTAGGGCCCTGTAGTGCACTATAAAGAGAATAAGGTGACATTTGGAACTCTGTTCAAACAAGCAGTCGTGTTTTTGGAGGTGATATTTCAGTAGTTGGCACCCTGCCATTTGGCAGTCCTATTCCAGTTTTAGACCCACATGCCAACTCAGGAATTTTGTGGAATTCAGATGGTCGGTGAGTTTATTGGACTAGGTCCAAATCCCAATCTGTGATAATCTAGGAAATGCCAAACGTAATATTGGACCTCCGAGCATCCTTCAGAACCTCAGAATATGGAGATAGGAAGATGTCTTCTGCCTCCGTGTGCATCCCGATGGAGCCTTCCTCTCTACATTGTTCTCTCCTTTACAGTGTTTGACATGTTTAAAGAACGGCTGCCCTAAAAAAAATTATAATAATCCCTTTAAAAATGTCCTATGTGGCATCGATGTATGAGTCAAACTTTTATTCTAGTGTGAAAATTGACTACAAAGTGTAAATAGGATAATTTTGGTCATGAAGTCTGTCTCATCTAAAACGGGGTTTGAAACCTGTGTGTGTGTCACAACAAGTAAATTAAGTTTGGGTTTGGGATTACAATTATGTCAACGATTAATGCTCCCTTTTACCAAGCTCCACGTGCAAATCACCCCTCTGGCCGCTTCCCTTTATTGAATGGGGCTCAGTTTTTTTTATCGCCCTCCAACGCGTTTAAAGGATCACGTCGGTGCGGAATAGGTGTTTGGAGTTGGTTGGTCCCCAGTGGTGGTGAGTATGCTGGTAGCTAGACCGTAGATTGATGGGTATGTATATTTTGATGAGCATTATCACTATCATCTACCTAACTAGCTATCTAGCTACCTATCCTATCCTGAACAAAAAATGTAAACACAACATGCAACAATTTCACCGATTTTACTGAGTTACAGTTCAAATAAGGAAATCAGTCAATTTAAATAAATAAATGAGGCCCTAATCTATGGATTTTCTATGACTGGGCAGGGGTGTGGCCATGGGTGGGCCTGGGAGAGCATAGGTCCACCCACTTTGAAGCCAGGCCCACCCACTGGGGAGCCAGGCCCACCCACTGGGGAGCCAGGTCCAGCCAATCAGGATATGTTTTTCCCTACAAAAAAGGGCTTTATTACAGACAGAAATACTCCTCAGTTTCATCAGCTGTCTGGGTGGCTTGTCTCAGATGATCCCGCAGGTGAAGAAGACAGATGTGGAAGTCCTGTGGTGGTCTGTGGTTGTGAGGCCGGTTGGACGAACTGCCAAATTCTCTAAAACGTCATTGGAGGTGACTTATGGTAAAGAAATTAACATAAAATTCTCTGGCAACAGCTCTGGTGGACATTCCTGAAGTCAGCATGACAATTGCACTGCTCCCTCAAAACATGAGACATCTGTGACATTTTGTTGTGTGTCAAAAACTGCACATTTTAGAGAGGCCTTTTATTGTCCCCAGCACAAGGTGCACCTGTGTAATGCTCATGCTGTTTAATCAGCTCTTTGATATGCCACACCTGTCAGGTGGATGAATTATCTTGGCAAAGGAGAAATGCTCACAAATATGGAGAGAAATAAGGTTTTGTGCGTATGGAACATTTCTGAGATCTTTTATTTCAGCTCATGAAACAGGGGACCAACACTTTACATGTTGCGTTTATATTTTTGTTCTGTAAAATTAGCTAGCTAACTAGCTGGCTAACATTAGTCTACCTCAACACAACTCGGATTTGGCTTGAAAACATACTAACATTTAAAAAAGAAAGCAAATAATTAGTAGGAAAATGTCTGTCGCCAGATTGACTTTAGATGCAGTATAACTTCAGTCAGTGTTTTACTACATCCGGGACCACCATATTTTAGCTAGCTAACATTAGCATTGCTAGCTATTCTTTTGACAAACTTTACTAGTAAAATTAAATGGGAACATTGCCATCTCTTTAAAAGTAAATTTGACGAAGTAATATGACAAAGTTGTTTCCTACTAATTATTTGCCTACTTTAGCAATGTCATCGTATTTCCTTGCCACTGTAAATTAGCGTAATTTAGATTAAAAAGGTCACATTAGCCACCGAGGTGCAACCCATGTCTAGGACTCAAATAAATATCGGATACAGCTATATTACAGCTAACTAACTCATGTCTGACTACAACAGTGTACTAACTAGCAGCAACAAACCCAACCCATCCCAGGACCATAGCAGAACATTTGGTTGTGAAGTGTAACGGCGTCAACGGGCCTGTATATAATCCAATTTGGAGCCAGTCAGTCTACATCTGTAAAGACTTAGTTTCCAAAAGATATGACGTTATTTCTCAAGCTACAGCATGTTTATAATTAAGGGATGACGACAATCGTTGACCTGTTTCTTTTCAAAATGCACAGTTGGGTGCCAGACTGATCGTCATACATTGATGCTGGGACTTACCAGAAGGAGCAAAGGTGGGTATCATAAAATGTCCAGCAACGTGACTGCAATGGTTTAGCAACCTCCAAAAAATTAATTTCATTCACTGCTCAGTTAATATTTTCACAGCTTGTCAGGCAAGAATTCAGAATAAAAGTGTCATGTGACACAAGTACCCTTGTGACACATTTTCTGTTGTTGCCAGAGTCTCAACTCCTATGAAAAGGACATGCAATCGAGGCCTCTGATCGTGACCTGGGTGCCTTGATGACACAGGACGGAATCATAAACCATTACAGGTAATGTGTTTTATATGTGTTGTAGAAAAAAATACCCAGCTTGATAAACTAGTAGGCTAATTCCCCAGCCAAGTACCAGTCAAAGGTTTGGACTTTCTTTATTTTTTTTACTATTTTCTACATTGTAGAATAATAGTGAAGACAACAAAACTATGAAATAACACATATGGAATCATGTAGTAACCAAAAAAGTGTTAAACAAATCTAAATATATTTTATATTTTGAGATTCTTCAAAGATGACAGCTTTGCGCACGCTTGGCATTCCCTCAACCAGCTTCTTGAAGGTAGTCACTTGGAATGCTTTTATAACAGTCTTGAAGGTGTTTCCACATATGCTGAGCACTTGTTGGCTGCTTTTTCTTCACTCTGCAGTCCAATTCATCCCAAAACATCTCACTTGGGTTGAGGTCAGGTGATTATGGAGGCCAGGTCATCTGATGCAGCACTCCATCACTCTCCTTCTTGGTAAAATAGCCCTTACACAGCCTGGAGGTGTGTTGGGTCAAAACAAATCAAACTTTATTCGTAACATGCGCCAAATACAAGTGTAGACCTTACCGTGAAACGCTTACAGTACTTACAAGCCCTTAACCAACAGTGCAGTTCAAGAAGAGTCATTGTCCTGTTGAAAAACAAATGATAGTCCCACTAAGCGCAAACCAGATGGTATGGCGTATCGCTGCAGAATGCTGTGGTAGCCATGCTGGTTAAGTGTGCCTTGAATTCTAAATCAATCACTGACAGTGTCACCAGCTAAGCATCATCACACCTCCTCCTCCATGCTTCACGGTGGGAACCACAAATGCGGAGATCATCCGTTTACCTACCCTGCGTCTCACAAAGACACAGAGGTTGGAACCAAAAATATCTCATTTGGACTCATCAGACCAAAGGACAGATTTCCACCAGTCTAATGTCCATTGTTCATGTTTCTTTGCCCAAGCAAGTCTCTTCTTATTATTGGTGTCCTTTAGTAATGGTTTCTTTGCAGCATTTCGACCATGAAGGACTGATTCACACAGTCTCCTCTGAACAGTTGATGTTGAGATGTGTCTGTTACTTGAACTCTGTGAAGCATTTATTTGGGCTGGCATTTCTGAGGCTGGTAACTCTGGTGAACTTATCCTCTTCAGCAGAAGTAACTCTGGGTCTTCCATTCCTGTGGCGGTCCTCATGAGAGCCAGTTTCATCAAAGCGCTTGATGGTTTTTCAGATCAAATCAAACTTTATTTGTCTCATGGGCCGAGTACAACAAGTGTAGACCTTACCGTAAAATGCTTACTTACAAGTCTTTAACCAACAATAATGAGGCTATATACAGGTGGTACCGGTACCGAATCAGTGTGCGGGGGTACAGGTTAGTTGAGATTATTTGTACATGTAGGTAGGGGTGAAGTGATTATCCATAGATAATAAACAATGTAAATTGTCCGGTGGCCATTTGATTCATTGTTCAGCAGTCTTATGGCTTGGGGGTAGAAGCTGTTAAGGAGCTTTTTGGTCCTACAGTGGTTTGTCCACAGCTTGCGTGGTGCTGCAGAATTCTATGGCACGTTATTTAAGTGCCAACCACTGGTACCATTAATGCTAGTTAGTGCTAGTTTGACCACCATTTATTTATTAATAAAGACTATCAGAAAGAATGTTGGTACTTATTTATTTTGATCCAAAGCCATGAATGAGTGAGTCACTCAGCTTTATGTAGCTGCCACTATATGAATGTGCCACCAACTTGGTAATATATAACGATATTTTGGAGGTTATTTAATTTAAAAAAAAAATGAAAGTGAGCGATTGTAATCTGAATAAAGGTCAAAACATTTATTTCTGTTTTTAGAGGGAGAGAAACGCTGGGCCAGTTGTGCGCCGCCCTATGGGACAACCAATCACGGTCGGATGTGAGAGAAACGCTGGGCCAGTTGTGCGCCGCCCTACGGGACAACCAATCACGGTCGGATGTGAGAGAAACGCTGGGCCAGTTGTGCGCCGCCCTATGGGACAACCAATCACGGTCGGATGTGATACATAATAATAAACTTTTTGTTATTATTTGTTTTGTCTTTTCTGGTGGATTAAATTGAAATTGCAACCAATCACAGCCGGTTGTGATACAGCCAACCTAACTAGGAAATACATTTGATGATAGAATTCTCCTCCTACCCTCCTTCTAGGCAAGTCTATTGTCCTGATAATAACCATAATGGCGCTGTACAACGTGACCGTGTGTGTTTGAAAGAGTATTTTCCAGTAAACAACAATTTGTTTACCTTCGTTAGACAACTTTGTCCCAATATTTCTGTAATTCAGTGATATTTATTCTCATAGTAATTCGTTATGGATCCATAACGAATTAAACATCTGCATTTTGAAAGAGTATTTTTATCATCATTTTATTAACGAAAGCATTATTAGTTACGTTGTTTTAGTTTGAACGTGCAGACTGGCACTAAGAACAGCAGGAACGTTTCCCTAGTCAGTGCCATTATTAGTGCACTCCCCCTTAAAGCGTTGCTCTGTGCTACCCAGTGAGGCGGGGTGGGGGTTCACTCCCCCTTCCTCATCCTCTCTTCCCCATGGGCTAGGTCCGTCTTCTGTGCGCGGCTCTGCGGCCCATCCCGTACCCCAGGATACAGCTGGAGAACTGCAAGGCAATCCCATTGTGCTATCTCAGTGGATACAGCTGGAGAACGGCAAGGCAATTCCATTGTGCCATCTCAGTGGATACAGCTGGAGAACTGAAATCCATGACCAAGATGACCAATATATATTGTCCTGCTAATACATTTGACATTTTAGTCATTTAGCAGACGCTCTTATCCAGAGCGACTTACAGTAGTGAATGCATACATTTCATTAAAAAAACTAAAAAAAATAGTACTGGCCCCCCGTGGCAATCGAACTCTCAACCCTGGCGTTGCAAACACCATGCTCTACCAACTAAGCCACAGGGAAGGCTGTGGTTACCAGGGTTAATAATATATCTGTGAGAAGATCCAACGGGCTTTTATATCATTCTAAATTAATTATAATAAATCGCTTTGTATAAAAAAAAAAAACGATATTTTGGAGATTCTTGTTTTCAAATAACGTAAAATGAGCGAGAAAAAGGCCATTCTTGAACATGGAGTGAGACATTGTTACTAATTTGTAAATAAAGCCAGTTTGTTATTTAGAATGATTTATGTCTGTTTTTTGAGGGAGAGAAACCAAACACCTACAGTCATCTCATGGGTCTCCTAGTTAAGGCCGGAACGGGGATTGAACCAGCAACGCAGCTTGCCCTGCTTTGCAGTGTCTTAGACCATTGCGCCACTTAGGCGCTGTACAACGTGCCTGTCGGGAGTGGCCTACAGTACTACAGTAAGAGAAAAGTAATCCTAAAAGAATAAAAACCTTAGTGTAAGTAATACTGAAGTTGTGCACAATTATCAGTTTCTATTTAGGTTTATGTCGCCAGTCATTGTCAGTTAGAGATACAGTAGGACCCAAAAGCATTATCAGTGCTTTAACTCCCCCTTGTGGTGGTCTGGAGCAATGAAGTGGTGACGCAGGGTAGCGTAGTAAACCACAAATTACTTCTAAGTCCCGCAGCATAATCACAAAACCTTTAGTGGAGCAACCACTGTAGACTTGGCGCTCCGGTACCGCTTGCCGTGCGGTAGCAGAGAAAACAGTCTAACTTGGGTGACTGGAGTCTCTGACAATTTTATGGGCTTTCCTCTGACACCACCTATTACATAGGTTCTGGATGGCAGGAAGCTTGTCCCCAGTGATGTACTGGACTGTTCGCACTACCCTCTGTAGCGCCTTACGGTCAGATGCTGAGCAGTTGCCATACCAGGCAGTGATGCAACCGGTCAGGATGCTCTCAATGGTGCAGTTGTATAACTTTTTGAGGATCTGGGGACCCATGCCAAATCTTTTCAGTCTCCTGAGGGGGAAAAGGTTTTGTCGTGCTCTCTTTATGACTGTCTTAAGGGGGGTTTGGACCATGTTCGTTGGTGATGTGGACAACAAGGAACTAGAAACTCTCGAACCGCTCCACTACAGCCCCGTCGATGTTAATAGGGGCCTGTTTGGCCCGCCTTTTCCTGTAGTCCACGATCAGCATTTTGTCTTGCTCACATTGAGGTAGAGGTTGTTGTCCTGGTACCACACTGCCAGTTCTCCGATCAAGTGCGACTGCACTTGAAGAAACTTTCAAAGTTCTTCAAATTTTTCCGGATTGACTGACCTTCATGTCTTAAAGTAATAATGGACTGTCATTTCTCTTTGCTTATTTGAGCTGTTCTTACCTTTTTTGAGTGGTCTTATACCAAATAGGGCTATAATCTGTATACTCTACCTTGTCACAACACAACTGATTGACTCAAACGCATTAAGAATTAAAGAAATTCCACAAATATACTTTTAACAAGGCACACCTGTTAATTGAAATGCATTCCAGGTGACTACCTCATGAAGCTGGTTGAGAGAATTCCAAAAGTGTGCAAAGCTGTCATCAAGACAAAGGGTGGCTACTTTGAAGAATCTGAAATATAAAATATATTTTGATTTGTTTAACAGTTTTTTGGTTACTACATGATTCCATATGTGTTATTTCATAGTTTTGATGTCTTCACTATTATTCTACAATGTAGAAAATAGTAAAAAATAAAGAAAAACCCTCGAATGAGCAGGCGTGTCCAAACTTTTGACTAGTACTGTATATGACAAATGTGTGTTTTGTGGCCCAGAGACACTTGGGACTGCGCTCATGTCAGAAGATAAACTACTGTTGATGTTTATTTGGAAGACTCTGATATTGTTTTATTTTTACCCAACTGTTATGTACCCCCGTTTAATTTTCATTGTTAATTTGATAATTTTTCCCAGAAGATTCTTTATTCATAAGATGAAGTGGAGGGAGAACAAACCCCTGTTTAAATTGTTTAAGAAAGATAACTGAAAGATAATTTGTTTTTAAAGTGGTGCGTACCATCAAACCTTTTGACATGTAATACTCCTGTCTATGTTACGTTGATGTTGTCCGTATATATTTCAGATTTTGTGTCATTGTTCAATAAAATATAAAATACTAAAGTTGCTTTGTTTTATGTTGGGAGTTATTTTACAACTTGCATTGATGATCACGTTTCTATAAGAAAAGAAGGGAAAAAAGACTGATTGCAGTTTGTCTCTGGAACTGTCACCAGCTGTCTACTACCTTTAGGTACAGATAACGTGATTGGCAGAGATAGTACCATGGAAAGTACACAAGTTTTGATTGGTTTACAGTTTAGTACTTTTATGTCCAGGTGGTGAACATAAAAGTAAGTATTTAGAACAAATTTGCAAGAACTCAACCTAACACCGATGGGAGCCAGTATAGCCCAACACCGATGGGTGCCAGTATAGCCCAACACCGATGGGAGCCAGTATAGCCCAACACCGATGGGAGCCAGTATAGCCCAACACCGATGGGAGCCAGTATAGCCCAACACCGATGGGTGCCAGTATAGCCCAACACCGATGGGAGCCAGTATAGCCCAACACCGATGGGTGCCAGTATAGCCCAACACCAATGGGTGCCAGTATAGCCCAACACCAATGGGTGCCAGTATAACCCAACACCGATGGGAGCCAGTATAACCCAACACCAATGGGTGCCAGTATAACCCAACACCGATGGGAGCCAGTATAACCCAACACCGATGGTGGTGGGGAGCTCTGTAGAGGGCAGATTAACCTCTATGGGCTAGGTGGGACGCTGCGTCCCACCTACTCAACAGCCAGTGGGATCCCGTGGCGCGATATTCAAATACCTTAGAAATGCTATTACTTCAATTTCTCAAACATATGACTATTTTACACCATTTTAAAGACAAGACTCTCGTTAATCTAACCACACTGTCCGATTTCAAAAAGGCTTTACAACGAAAGCAAAACATTAGATTATGTCAGCAGAGTACCCAGCCAGAAATAATCAGACACCCATTTTTCAAGCTAGCATATAATGTCACAAAAACCAAAACCACAGCTAAATGCAGCACTAACCTTTGATGATCTTCATCAGATGACACTCCTAGGACATTATGTTATACAATACATGCATGTTTTGTTCAATCAAGTTCATATTTATATCAAAAACCAGCTTTTTACATTAGCATGTGACTAGCATGTGACTAGCATTCCCACCGAACACTTCCGGTGAATTTACTAAATTACTCACAATAAACGTTCACAAAAAACATAACAATTATTTTAAGAATTATAGATACAGAACTCCTTTATGCAATCGCTATGTCCGATTTTAAAATAGCTTTTCGGTGAAAGCACATTTTGCAATATTCTGAGTAGATAGCCCGGCCATCACAGGCTAGCTATTTTGACACCCACCAAGTTTGGCCCTCACCAAACTCAGATTTACTATAAGAAAAATTGGATTACCTTTGCTGTTCTTCGTCAGAATGCACTCCCAGGACTTCTACTTCAATAACAAATGTTGGTGTGGTTCCAAATAATCCATAGTTATATCCAAATAGCGGCGTTTTGTTCGTGCGTTCAAGACACTATCCGAAGGGTAAAGAAGGGTGACGCGCCCGGTGCGTTTCGTGACAAAAAATTTCAAAATATTCCATTACTGTACTTCGAAGCATGTCAAACGCTGTTTAAAATCAATTTTTATGCGATTTTTATCGTAAAAAAGCGATAATATTCCGACCGGGAAACCCTGTTTTTGTTCAAAGACTGAAAATGTAAACATGGTGTCGGCTCGTGCACGCGTCCCAGTCTCATTGTTCTCTGATTGACCACTATCCAAATGCGCTACTGTTTTTCAGCCATGGCCTGCAAAGTAATCATTCAACGTTCTGGCGCCTTCTGAGAGCCTATGGAAGCGTTAGAAAATGTCACGTTATGCCAGAGATCCCCTGTTTTGGATAGAGATGATCAAGAAGGCCAAGAAATAGTCAGAGAGAGCGCTTCCTGTTTGGAATCTTCTCAGGTTTTGGCCTGCCAAATGAGTTCTGTTATACTCACAGACACCATTCAAACAGTTTTAGAAACTTTAGGGTGTTTTCTATCCAAATCAAATTATATGCATATTCTAGTTACTGGGCAGGAGTAGTAACCAGATTAAATCGGGTATGTTTTTTATCCGGCCGTGCAAATACTGCCCCCTATCCCCAACAGGTTAACATGTACAACCACCAGACAGGGTGGGGAGCTCTGTAGAGGACAGATTAACATGTACAACCACCAGACAGGGCTGGGAGCTCTGTAGAGGACAGATTAACATGTACAACCAACAGACAGGGTGTGAGGGTTGCGAACTTGACGACGACTCATAGTTCCTGCAACTTTCTGAAGAGGCAGCAAGAATGCCCCTGTGTGAGCGGTACATGTCTACCATTTTGTGTAACCGTTAGCGATAATGCTAATGAAAACAGTCCTCTGGTAGATGGAAAGGCCCAAAAAGGAGTGGCTCCTAATCCGTGACTGAATCCTTTTATTTCTGATGCTCCGTATCCTCGCAGTATCTTGCAAGAATTTGGGATTTCAATAATTTTCTCATGCCGAAACCGAAGAAGATACACAGTTAAAAGCCAGGAAGAGGATATTCGCTAAGTATTTACTTGACTCTTTTTTTCACGATGGCACTTATTTGAGCCTTGAATCTCATAGGGACCTTACGGTCACCACTGGTTATCTAGCTAGCCGTTAGCCAGCAGGATTGAATCAGAGGTGTTGCTGTGTATATTCAGAGCCATATCCCTGTAATGCTTAGAGAAGATCTTATGTCAAGTGTTATTGAAGTGTTGTGGTTGCAGGTTCACTTGGCACATCTAAAGCCTTTTCTTTTGGGGGTGTTGCTATTGGCCACCAAGTGCTAACAGTCAGTATCTAAATAATATGTGTTACATGCTTGATAGTGTATGTGATGTAAACAGAGAGGTCTACGTTCTTGGGGACCTGAGTATTGACTGGTTTTCATCAAGCTGTCCACTCAAGAGGAAACTTCTTACCGTAACCAGTGCCTGTAATCTGGTTCAGGTTATTAATCAACCTACCAGGGTGTTAACAAACACTACAGGAACAAGTATTTTGATGCTTTGTGGATGGGGCCTCCCCAGTGGTGCAGCTGTCTAAGCCACTGCATCGCAATGCAAAATGCATTGCAACAGATGCAGGTTCGATACCTGTGCTGGCCGCCACCGGGAGACCCATGAGGCGGCTTTTGGTTATAATGTAGAATCCTCCAATCATCTATATGTAATAATTAGAGGAGAGTCACATCATATTTTTCGATAGTTGTAGGCGACATGAGTCTCACTAGTGTTGAGTAATGTGCTGTTAAAAGTGGTGTAGGTCTTATTTATTTAAAGAGCATATTGAAGTTAGAAGCAATAGGATTTGAAGCAATAGCCTACAACTATTTTAGCACCATTTCATGCTGCTCTGAGACAAGCATGGGGACTGGTCTTGATAAATCAATTTGATTTTTAATTTTCAATTAATCTCCGTTTGGGTATTGGTTAGACTACAATTATGGTATAGAAATGTTATTCTCTTAGTGTAACCTTTATTTAACTAGGCAAGTCAGTTAAGAACAAATTCTTATTTACAAGGACGGCCTACTCCTTCCTCCCTGTCAGGAAATTGAACCCCGGTCTCCCGCGTCCCCGCACGACATCGGGACTCCTTCGATAAATAGCCCAGTACTGTAGCCTACTCCTGACTGTCACGTTGTACAGCGCCATATTTTCCGTTCCACCCTAACGGAAACCCAGAGGGTTTTTCATTTTTCTTGGAATAGAAACACCATAATATTAATCAAATTAATTAAGCAACATTTCTTAAAATCAGTCCCATATACTATGTTCTTACAAAAAAAGGTTTTCAATTATCTAGTACAGCCACTACTGAAGGCTATCAAATGCTTCTCAAAGATGCCCTCTGGTGGTCAAACTACCACTAACTAGCATTAATGGTACCAGTGGTTGGCACTTAAATAACGTGTCATAGAATTCTGCAGCACGATGCAAGCTGTGGACAAACCACTGTAGCTAACAATGGCTAGCTAATAGATGTCGATACTAAACTCATAAAATAGTAAAATAGTCCGCAATAATCAAGCAAATGGTACTAAACTCATAAAAAAATGTATTGGCTATTAATGGTTTGGCAGGTTTGCTTAGTGTCATTGCGAATATCATCGTTTGATAATTTGTGTATCTAATTCAGTTACGGAATGAGAAAAATTACTGGAGTCTCAAATTCCCATGAGATACTGTGAGAATTTGCTCACTCACGGATACGGAGCCTTATAAATAAAATATCTGGTCACGGAAAACTTCTCAATGAAATGTTAACTACATAGTAACCTCTGCTTACCTGGCAGACATCATGATTATTTTAATCAACCCAGTGTGTATTGTTTTACTCTACCGTCATATGAGTCCAATACAAACACTGCTAAACAACAGCCTCTTGCTATTTATGCCCAAAAATCGACATTTCTCTGATTTTCCTCGACCTCAAAAGTGTTTTCCTGATGTGGTTTTGTTGTGAACTTAGAACATCCAATTTTGTTGTTTAATATATTGTAAATGTGTGATTTTGAGATTGAAAACCTGGGAAAAAACAGAAACCTGGAAAAATCAAACGTATTTTGGGAAAAAATGGAATCTGGCAAAAAACAAAACAGATTCTAATGATCATTGTTTTTTTTTATTTATGTAAAATCTGAAAGATATAATACTTAATACTGATTTTTATCTATTTATTTTTCACGATAAGGTGGGCTATTTACTTCATTTTTCTGTTTTAATAAAATACATATTTTGAATAACATAAATCACTGTTGCAATTCATATCTTGCGGTAAAACTGTAAATAAGACTTTAATCTCAAGAGAACACAGGTTAAATGTTAAAAAAGGTTTCACGTTTTCTTACTTAGAAAATAGTCCTGATTATCTTTGCCTAGGCCTACACAATATCCCAAATAACAGAAGTTGTATATTTCCAGTCATTTCAATTGTAAAGTCTTTCTACACAATACATTTTTCCAATCTGGGAGGTAAACTCAATAAAGTATTCTGTGTGTGTGTGTGTGTGTGTGTGTGTGTGTGTGTGTGTGTGTGTGTGTGTGTGTGTGTGTGTGTGTGTGTGTGTGTGTGGTGTGTGTGTGTGTGTGTGTGTGTGTGTGTGTGTGTGTGTGTGTGTGACCGACCAGTACCTTTGAATGAGGGGCCAGGAGTTGATCTACGCTGCTATGCCAAAGACCTCACCTCTTGTCTGTTCTCCAATGGGGAAAAACAGAATTAGGTGTTCAAATTAACCTGTTCAAATTTCAACATAGTACCTGTTTGCGTGTCAGATATGACCTGTCCTAACTGCCATTGGTAATAGAACAGGGACTGTGTGTGTCAGATATGACCTGTCCTAACTGCCATTGGTAATAGAACAGGGACTGCGTGTCAGATATGACCTGTCCTAACTGCCATTGGTAATAGAACAGGGACTGTGTGTCAGATATGACCTGTCCTAACTGCCATTGGTAATAGAACAGGGACTGTGTGTGTCAGATATGACCTGTCCTAACTGCCATTGGTAATAGAACAGGGACTGTGTGTCAGATATGACCTGTCCTAACTGCCATTGGTGATAGAACAGGGTCTGTGTGTGTCAGATATGACCTGTCCTAACTGCCATTGGTTAATAGAACAGGGACTGTGTGTTCAGATAAACATTTATGGAGCCAGGACATGGAGACTTGATGTGAGGAAGTCCAGACTGACAGATGGGCTTGATGCTGATATCAAATCAAATGTATTTATAAAGCCCTTTTTACATCTGCAGATGTCACAATGTGCTTATACAGAAACCCAGCCAAAAACCACAAACGGCAAACAACGCAGATGTATAATGGAGAGAGACCTGGCACTCGGCAATACAATTATCCAAGACACATCATTTTTCTTGTTATCATACATTGTCCTCTGATTCAAAGACAGGTTGGATACTGATGTCTGAAAGACTAAAATGATATATAAATCTATTGCTTGTATTGTCTTTTTGTTATTATTGAATCGGTCAACGGGGGAGGGGAACACCATACAGGAAGGAATGATAACGGACATGTTTAGCGAGGTAGCCCCAGCACCACCAGACAAAATGTTGATTGTATCTGTATCGGCGGTGAATGACAACAGAAGGTGAAAAACACGTGTAATATTTGCATATTGTCATATTAAAAAATACGAACACACATCCATTTGATTTCATGTTGATGTATCTACACTCAAGCTGGGCGATGTCCACATGTAGCCTACAATATATAAAATATGTAGTGATGTTAGTTTTTTTGTTTTACATTACATTTTAGTCATTTAGCAGACGCTCTTATCCAGAGCGACTTACAGTAGTGAATGCATACATTTCATACATTTTTTTTTCCTGTGCTGGCCCCCCTGTGGGAATCGAACCCACAACCCTGGCGTTGCAAACACCATGCTCTAACCAACTGAGCCACAGGGAAAGATGTAACAGCAGATATTAGACAAGCCAGTGATAGAGGTTGTAGGCCAACTGAGCTGACTGAAGACCGCGGCAAAGAGGTCAATGGAACTCGACCAGAACAATGGAGGTGTCATGGAAACGCATGGGGTCAAGATCCCGAGTCTCCTCATTGACCTACAGCAAAATGTGATTTAGGCTATTGTTTAAATGTGTATTTTCACGCTATGTTGAGGTAAACATCTGAGTATAACGCTTGAATGGATGACAACCCAAACACATGTTTATGTCACCATTACCAATCAACTGCATTACAGTAAAAAAAAAAAAAAGGACTTTGACTACCACAACTGATTTATGTATGCTAGCTATGCTAACCAACTTATACGAACTTCTTCTAAACCTGAAAAGGGACAACGTCTACATGTTATGCAGTGAAAACTGCCAAAACGGACTTAAGTAACCACATTGTTGGCATGTTACAATACATAAATCATGACGGATGAGACGAATATCCACTTTGTTAAATCAGATTTGTTGAATGAGGCAATCTGGTCAATGGAGCATGTTCTTGTATTTACATGATGTGATGAAACGTTGAAACTAAGTGTTTGTTTGTACATCCCCTCTGGCTATCTACTCCGATTTCAGAGCACTCGTCTGTGTCCCAGAACGCAGAATAACTGATTCATTTACGAATGCGCAATACCTTTTCAATATGATCGTGTCGGCAAAAAAAAAACGTAATTAAATTGTTGCCAGCAGCACAGTCACTGACACTCTGGATAACATGAAAACAGCCTAACCAGCTCTGCTAGGGAGAGTAAAACGGTCAGTGAGGTGTTTTCTCATTTGTGTCTGGAAGTGGCTAGCTAGACTTCAGCCAGTTAGCTTGGGTGATTGACTACTGTTGTGAGGTAAGAATGCTCTGAACGCTCCGAAAGCAAAACGCTCTGAATTTATGAATGGACAATCTAACAACGCTCTGAATTTATTAACGCCCAGAGTGCACTCTGAGCACACTGGCACTCCAGAGTGAATTTATGAACACATCCTAAGTTGCAAGGTACTTTCGTAGCAAGGCGTTGTGGAAGTGTCTTCTGAAACACATTCTAGACACTGGTTCTTGCTATCTAAATCCTATAATTGATTTCACAGAAAAATATCAGCTAGATTGTACAGCCAGTTGCAAGTATGACCAAGCTTTGCTAGCTACAGTTGAAGTGGGAAGTTTACATACACTTAGGTTAAAGTCATTAAAACTTGTTTTTCAACCACTCCACAAGCTATAGTTTTGGCAAGTCGGTTAGGACATCTACTTTGTGCAAATATTGTTTACAGACAGATTATTTCACTTATTATTCACTGTATTACAATTCCAGTGGGTCAGAAGTTTACATACACTAAGTTGACTGTGCCTTTAAACAGCTTAGAATGATGCCATGGCTTTAGAAGCTTCTGATAGGCTAATTGACATCATTTGAGTCAATTGGAGGTGTACCTGTGGATGTATTTCAAGGCCTATCTTCAAACTCAGTGGCTCTTTGCTTGACATCATGGGAAAATCAAAAGAAATCAGCCAAGACCTCAGAAACAAAATTTTAGACCTCCACAAGCTGGTTCATCCTTGTGAGCAATTTCCAAATGCCTGAAGGTACCACGTTCATCTGTACAAACAATAATATGCGAGTATAAACACCATGGGACCACGCAGCCGTCATACTGCTCAGGAAGGAGACGAGTTCTGTCTCCTAGAGATGAACGTACTTTGGTGCGAAAAGTGCAAATCAATCCCAGAACAACAGCAAAGGACCTTGTGAAGATGCTGGAGAAAACAGGTACAAAAGTATCTAAATCCACAGTAAAGCGAGTCCTATATTGACATAAACTGAAAGGCCGCTCAGCAAGGAAGAAGCCACTGCTCCAAAACCGCCATAAAAATGCCAGACTACGGTTTGCAACTGCACATGGGAACAAAGATCGTACTTTTTGGAGAAATGTCCTCTGGTCTGATGAAACAAAAATAGAATTGTTTGGCCATAATGACCGTCGTTATGTTTGGAGGAAAATGGGGAGGCTTGCAAGCCGAAGAACACCATCCCAACCGTGAAGCACGGGGGTGGCAGCATCATGTTGTGGGGCTGCTTTGCAGCAGGAGGTACTGGAGCACTTCACAAAATAGATGGCATCATGACGAAGGGAAATAATGTGGATATATTGAAGCAACATCTCATGACATCAGTCAGGAAGTTAAAGCTTGGTTGCAAATGGGTCTTCCAAATGGACAATGACCCCAAGCATACTTCTAAAGTTGTGGCAAAATGGCTTAAGGACAACAAAGTCAAGGTATTGGAGTGGCCATCACAAAGCCCTTTCACATTCTTCAAATTAAGTTGTGATCCTAACTGACCTAAGACAGTGAATTTTTACTAGGATTAAATGTCAGGAATTGTGAAAAACTGAGTTTAAATGTATTTGGCTAAGGTGTATGTAAACTTCCGACTTCAACATTCCAATCCTGATTAAAAATCAAATGCACTTTACCGGTATTAGAAGGCTGATTTAAGGACCATGTGGACACCTGTGATTTAGAAGGAAGGCTGTTTGTATGGCTGGCTGGCTTTATGGAGAGTGCATCAATGCAGCTGCAGGGAACAGCGTGACAGTGCAGAGGTAAAGATGGATGTAGTAGATGGCTTTGACCAGGTAACTGCTGTTTGAGTTTCAATCCTGGTCCTGAGCTAGTGCATAGCAGCTAATTATTGTATTTTTTATTTGACCTTTATTTAACTAGGCAAGTCAGTTAAGACCCTAACCCAATGACAGCCTAGGAACAGTGGGTTAACTGCCTTGTTCAGGGGGCAGAACGACAGATTTTTACCTTGTCAGCTCAGGGATTCGATCCAGCAACGCTCTAACCACTAGGCTACCTGCCGCCCCCTATGACGTGTTTGTATGATGTTCAGTCCCCTAGTGAATACAGCAATAAGGTGATAATTGTGTAGAAATCAAGCAAATGACCTTCAATTTATACAAATAAAAAGTCGAAATAAAAGTAAATTTAAATGACTAGTTGCCGGATGAAGCTAGGACAATCCTTGTCCTGCAAAGAAACATTATTTAAATTTTTCATACAAAATGATCAACAACATACATCCCTACATCAATATATATACAGTACCAATCAAAAGTTTGGACACACCTACTCATTCAAGGGTTTTTGTTTATTTTTACTATTTTCTACATTGTAGAATAATTGTGAAGACATCAAAACTATGAAATAACACACATGGAATCATATAGAAACCTAAAAAAATGTTGTCTTGATGACAGCTTTGCACGCTCTTGGCATTCTCTCAACCAGCTTCTTGAGGTAGTAACCTGGAATGCATTTTAATGTAGAAAATAGTAAAAATAAAGAAAAACACTGGAATGTCCAAACTTTTGACTGGAACTGTATATAGAAATAAAATATTAAATATGACAATTCTAGTGAAATTATATTCACTCAGAAAAAATCTCCTAATTATTGAGGAAGATGTTATTCTTTTTGATATTCACTATGGATAATGTCTTGACATTATTATTCAATCAAAATGATTTGTAATTTTGGAAATTAAATGTAGAGTGGAGCATACCTTCAAGGCAATCATCATTTCATCAATAGACACCGTTTCCATCATCTCAAGAAAGAAAGTTAGACAAAAGAAAAATCCACCTTGACGAACTGATAAAAAGGTTGTCCATCTTTAGAACAGGTCTCCTATTTCTGACGTTACAGCCTTAATCTAAAATGTATGCAATAATTTTTTCCCTCATCAATCTACACACAATTCCTCATAATGACAAAAAAACAGCAACAGGTACCTTATTTACATTAGTATTCAGACCCTTTGCTATGAGACTCAAAATTGAGCTCAGATGCATCCTGTTTCCATTGATCATCCTTGAGATGTTTCTACAACTTGTTTGGAGTCCACCTGTGGTAAATTCAATTGATTGGACATGATTTGTAAAGGCACACACCTGTCAATATAAGGTCCTACAGTTGACAGTGCATGTCAGAACAAAAACCAAGCCATGAGGTTGAAGGAATTGTCCATGGAGCTCCGAGACAGGATTGTGTCGAGGCATAGATCTGGGGAAGGGTACCAAAACATTTCTGCAGCACTGAAGGTCATGAAGAACACAGTGGCCTCCATTAAATGGAAGAAGTTTGGACCTGGAAGACTAGTCAGGTTTGAGGGAACGATGAACGGAGCAAAGTACAGAGAGATCCTTGATGAAAACCTGCTCCAGAGCGCTCAGGACCTCAGACTGGGGTGAAGGTTCAACTTCCAACAGGACAACGACCCTAAGCACACAGCCAAGACAACGCAGGTGTGGAACAAGTCTCTGAATGTCCTTGAGTGGCCCAGCCAGAGCCCGGACTTGAATCCGATTGAACATCTCTGGAGAGACTTGGAAATAGCTGTTCAGCAACGCTCCCCATCCAACCTGACAGAGCTTGAGGGATCTGCAGAGAAGAATGGGAGAAACTCCCCAAATACAGGTGTGCAAAGCTTGTAGCGTCATACCCAAGAAGACTCTAGGCTGTAATCGCTGCCAAAGGTGCTTCAACAAAGTACTGAGTAAAGGGTCTGAATACTTATGTAAATGTCATATCTCAATTTTTTTTATTTGTAATAAATGTACTAAGATTTCTACAAACCTGTTTTTGCTTTGTCATTATGTGGTATTGTGTATGGATTGATGAGGGGAAAAAAACGATTTAATCCATTTTAAAATAACGCTGTAACGTAACAAAATCTGGAAAAAGTCAAGGGGTCTGATTTCTTTCCCAACAGACAGGTTTATATCTTGGCTGATACTTCTCTGTAAACAGAGACCTAAACAGACATGTTTAGTCTTTTATTATCAGCTCTGTCTCATGTTTACTAAGGCTGAGGGGAGCAACACAGTGGCAGGGGCAGGGAGAGAGATGAGATGAGTGTGAGAGATGAGTGTGGAGGAGAGGGGGATAAGAGGTTAGGAAAGGGAGGAGATGAGGGATGGGAGGGAAGGAGAGGAGAGGAGAGGAGAGGAGAGGAGGGAAGGAGAAGGAGAAGGGGAGGAGAGGGAAGGAGAAGGGAAGGAGAAGGGAGGAGAGGAGAGAGGTGAGGCATGGGAGAGGAGGAGAGGAGAAGGAGAGGAATGAGAGGGGAGGAGAGGAGAAGGGAAGGAGAGAGGGAAGGAGAAGGGAAGGAGAGGAGAGATGAGGCATGGGAGAGGAGGAGAGGAGAAGGAGAGGAATGAGAGGGGAGGAGAGGAGAGATGAGGGATGGTAGGGGAGGAGAGAAGAGGAGAGGGAAGGAGAGGAATGAGAGGAGAGGAGAGGAGGGAGGTGGAGGGGAGGGAGGAGAGGGGAGGCTGAGGGGAGGAAGGGAAGGGAAGGGGAGGGGAGAGGAGAGTGGAGGAGAGGAATGAGAAGGGAGGAGGGAGAGGGGAGGGAAGTAGAGGAATGAGAGGGGAGGAAGGAGAGAGAGGAGGGGAGGTGGGTGAGGGGAGGAAGGGGAGGGGTGGAGAGGAGAGGAATGAAAAGGGAGGAGAGGGGGAGGAGGTAGGGGGAGGAAGAGGGAGGCTGAGGGGAGGAAGGGGAGGGGTGGAGAGGAGAGGAATGAAAGGGGAGGAGGGGGATGAAGGGGAGGGGAGGAGGGAGAGGGAGGAGAGGGGAGGCTGAGGGGAGGATGAGAGGGAAGTGAAGTGGACTACTGTGACAGATGTAATTGACTGTGTGTGTGTGTGTGTGTGTGTGTGTGTGTGTGTGTGTGTGTGTGTGTGTCTCCGTCTGTCTGTCCTCTCCTCTCCAGGTGTGCTGCAGTTGTTGTGTGCTGGGTCTGGCTCTACATGCTGAAGGTAGAGGGTGTGATGCCCACCAGTACCTGGGGGACCCCTGTGGTCATGTCCTGCTCACCTGCTGTGAAGAGGAGGGGCTCAGCCCTAACCCTAACAAAACACAGAGGAAGAAGGAGATGCCTACTGCCCTGTCTGAGAAAGGTAAATCACCATGTACCAGACCTACTGCCCTGTCTGAGAAAGGTAAATCACCATGTACACACACCAGACCTACTGCCCTGTCTGAGAAAGGTAAATCACCATGTACCAGACCTACTGCCCTGTCTGAGAAAGGTAAATCACCATGTACCAGACCTACTGCCCTGTCTGAGAAAGGTAAATCACCATGTACACACACCAGATCTACTGTACGGTGCTTCTCCCCACTCATGGATTCATGATAGACAGTCCATATGTTCATTTAAAATCTGGGATGTACAGTGCCTTCAGAAAGTATTCAATTTAGCCTGAATTTAAAAGGGATTAAATTGAGATGTTTTTCTTTCCTACACACAATAACCCATAATGTTTAAGTGGAATTTCGTTTTTTGGAAATTTGAACAAATTAATTACAAATGAAAAGCTGAAATGTCTTGAGTCAATAAGTATTCTAACCCCTTTGTTATGTCAAGCCTAAATAAGCTCAGGAGTAAAAATGTGCTTTTTAACAAGTCACACAATAAGTTGCATGGACTCCCTCTGTGTAATAATAGAGTTTAACATGATTTATGAATGACTACCTCATCTCTGTACCCCACACATACAATTATCTGTAAGGTCCCTCAGTCAAGCAGTGAATTTCAAACACAGATTCAACCACAAAGACCAGGGAGGTTTTCCAATGCCTCGCAAAGAAGGGCAAATATTGGTAGATGGGTAAAAAAAAGCAGACATTGAATATTCCTTTGAGCATGGTGAAGTTATTAATTACACTTTAGATGCTGTATCAATACACCCAGTCACTACAAAAATACAGGCGTCCTTCCTAACTCAGTTGCCGGAGAGGAAGGAAACAGGGATTTCAACATTTTATATTTGTATTTATTATGGATCCCCATTAGTTCCTGTCAAGGCAGCAGCTACTCTTCCTGGGGTTTATTATGGATCCCCATTAGTTCCTGTCAAGGCAGCAGCTACTCTTCCTTGGGTTTATTATGGATCCCCATTAGTTCCTGTCAAGGCAGCAGCTACTCTTCCTGGGGTTTATTATGGATCCCCATTAGTTCCTGTCAAGGCAGCAGCTACTCTTCCTGGGGTTTATTATGGATCCCCATTAGTTCCTGTCAAGGCAGCAGCTACTCTTCCTGGGGTTTATTATGGATCCTCATTAGTTCCTGTCAAGGCAGCAGCTACTCTTCCTGGGGTTTATTATGGATCCCCATTAGTTCCTGTCAAGGCAGCAGCTACTCTTCCTGGGGTTTATTATGGATCCCCATTAGTTCCTGTCAAGGCAGCAGCTACTCTTCCTGGGGTTTATTATGGATCCCCATTAGTTCCTGCCAAGGCAGCAGCTACTCTTCCTGGGGTTTATTATGGATCCCCATTAGTTCCTGCCAAGGCAGCAGCTACTCTTCCTGGGGTTTATTATGGATCCCCCATTAGTTCCTGCCAAGGCAGCAGCTACTCTTCCTGGGGTTTATTATGGATCCCCATTAGTTCCTGTCAAGGCAGCAGCTACTCTTCCTGGGGTTTATTATGGATCCCCATTAGTTCCTGCCAAGGCAGCAGCTACTCTTCCTGGGGTTTATTATGGATCCCCATTAGTTCCTGCCAAGGCAGCAGCTACTCTTCCTGGGGTTTATTATGGATCCCCATTAGTTCCTGCCAAGGCAGCAGCTACTCTTCCTGGGGTTTATTATGGATCCCCATTAGTTCCTGCCAAGGCAGCAGCTACTCTTCCTGGGGTTTATTATGGATCCCCATTAGTTCCTGTCATGGCAGCAGCTACTCTTCCTGGGGTTTATTATGGATCCCCATTAGTTCCTGCCAAGGCAGCTGCTACTCTTCCTGGGGTCCAAACACATTAATGCAATTACATTATATTACATGTAAAACAAAAGATAAAACATATAACATTATTACACCACTACATATCTACAACACAAAATGTATAATACCACCATACAACAATATTACATTGTACGTGTGTGTAGAGTGCCTGTGTGTCTCTTCGTGTGTGTGCATAAGTCTATACCTGTGTGTGTGTGTGTGTGTGTGTGTGTGTGTGTGTGTGTGTGCCACAGTCCCTGCTGTTCCATAAGGTGTATTTTTACCTGCTTTTTTAAATCTGATTCTACTGCTTTCATCAGTTACCTGATGTGGAATAGAGTTCCATGTAGTCGTGGCTCTATGTAGTACTGTGCTCCTCCCATAGTCTGTTCTGGACTTGTGCAGTTGTAATTTTCCCAAGTCCCTCTTTGTGGCACCTGACCACACGACTGAACAGTAGTCCAGGTGCGACAAAACTAGGTCCTGTAGGACCTGCCTTGTTAATAGTGTTGTTAAGGTAGAGCAGCGCTTTATTATGGACAGACTTCTCCCCATCTTAGCTATTGTTCTATCAATATATTTTGACCCTGACAGTTTACAATCCAGAGTTACTCCAAACGGTTTAGTCACCTCAACTTGCTCAATTTCCACATTATTCATTACAAGATTTAGTTGAGGTTGGCGGTTTAGTGAATGATTTGTCCCAAATACAATGCTTTTAGTTTTGGAAATATTTAGGACTAACTTATTTCTTGCCGCCCATTCTGAAACTAACTGCAGCTCTTTATTAAGTGTTGTTAAGTTGTTCAGTCATGTCACTCGCTGTAGTAGCTGAGGTGTATAGTGTTCAGTTATTCACATAGACACACTGGCTTTTTAGGGGGGGGGGGGGGATCAGCTTTAATATTGGAAATAGATTGTTGCGTCCATCAATGTAATGGTCTGCATCACTTCCATCCCCCATATATGTATATATATATATATATACACTACCGTTCAAAAGTTTGGGGTCACTTAGAATGTTCCTTGTTTTTTTAAAGAAAAGCACATTTTTGTCCATTAAAATAACATAAAATTGATCAGAAATACAGTGTAGACATTGTTAATGTTGTAAATGAATATTGTAGCTGGAAATGGCAGATGTTTTATGGAATATCTACATAGGCGATACAGAGGCCCATTATCAGCAACCATCACTCCTGTGTTCCAATGGCACGTTGTGTTAGCTAATCCAAGTTTATTATTTTAAAAGGCTAATTGATCATTAGAAAACCCTTTTGCAATTATGTTAGCACAGCTGAAAACTGTTGTCCTGATTAAAGAAGCAATAAAACTGGCCTTCTTTAGTCTTAGTTGAGTATCTGGAGCATCTGAGTTTGTGGGTTCGATTACAGGCTCAAAATGGCCAGAAACAAAGACTTTCTTCTGAAACTTGTCAGTCTATTCTTTTTCTGAGAAATGATGGCTATTCCTTGCGAGAAATTGCCAAGAAACTGAAGATCTCGTACAACGCTGTATACTACTCCCTTCACAGAACAGCACAAACTGGCTCTAACCAGAATAGAAAGAGGAGTGGGAGGCCCCGGTGCACAACTGAGCAAGAGGACAAGTACATTAGAGTGTCTAGTTTGAGAAACAGACGCCTCACAAGTCCTCAACTGGCAGCTTCATTAAATGGTACCCGCAAAACACCAGCTCCTTCACTTCCTTCTATAGTTCACTCTAACTGCCCGTGGCTCACACTCTTCAGAAGGACCTGGAAGAGATACAGGTGAGGACTGCCTGAAGATAAAAATACATGCAGACAGTTTAAGCTATGTGAAGGGAGGACAGAGAGGATTCAGACAGGACTAAGACAGTTAACGCTATGTGAAGGGAGGACAGATAGGATTCAGACAGGGCTCAGACAGTTAAAGCTATGTGAAGGGAGGACAGAGAGGATTCAGACAGGACTCAGACAGTTAACGCTATGTGAAGGGAGGACAGAGAGAATTCAGACAGGACTCAGACAGTTAAAGCTATGTGAAGGGAGGACAGAGAGGATTCAGACAGGACTCAGACAGTTAAAGCTATGTGAAAGGAGAACAGAGAGGATTCAGACAGTTAAAGCTATGTGAAGGGAGGACAGAGAGGATTCAGACAGGACTCAGACAGTTAAAGCTATGTGAAGGGAGGACAGAGAGGATTCAGACAGGACTCAGACAGTTAAAGCTATGTGAAGGGAGGACAGAGAGGATTCAGACAGGACTCAGACAGTTAAAGCTATGTGACGGGAGGACAGAGAGAGATTCAGACAGGACTCAGACAGTTAAAGCTATGTGAAGGGAGGACAGAGAGGATTCAGACAGGACTCAGACAGTTAAAGCTATGTGAAGGGAGGACAGAGAGAATTCAGACAGGACTCAGACAGTTAAAGCTATGTGAAGGGAGGACAGAGAGGATTCAGACAGGACTCAGACAGTTAAAGCTATGTGACGGGAGGACAGAGAAGATTCAGACAGGACTCAGACAGTTAAAGCTATGTGAAGGGAGGACAGAGAGGATTCAGACAGGACTCAGACAGTTAAAGCTATGTGAAGGGAGGACAGAGAGGATTCAGACAGGACTCAGACAGTTAAAGCTATGTGAAGGCAGGACAGAGAGGATTCAGACAGGACTCAAACAGTTAAAGCTATGTGAAGGGAGGACAGAGAGGATTCAGACAGGACTCAGAGAGTTAAAGCTATGTGAAAGGCAGGACAGAGAGGATTCAGACAGGACTCAGACAGTGTGTGTGTTGGAGGTTAACAGAAGATAAGGATCTGTAGAGATCAGAGGACCTCATCAGAGAACAGAGGACATGATCAGAAGAGGACAACAGAAGATAAGGATCAGAGGACAACAGAAGAGTCTCCTTGGGTTCCCCTTTTTGTTCTCCAGTAGCAGCTCCTGATGCATCATTCTGTTCCAGTGTCCTGTTCTGATGGTCATTTTGTAGTTAGGGCCTCGGTGGAATGCACCATATTTAGGGGTGATCTTCAAACCTGGAAGTTACACACACACACATACAGTGAGGGAAAAAAGTATTTGATCCCCTGCTGATTTTGTATGTTTGCCCACTGACAAAGAAATGATCAGTCTATAATTTTAATGGTAGGTTTATTTGAGCAGTGAGAGACAGAATAACAACAACAAAAAAATCCAGAAAAACGCATGTCAAAAATGTTATAAAATGATTTGCATTTTAATGAGGGAAATAAGTATTTGACCCCTCTGCAAAACATGACTTAGTACTTGGTGGCAAAACCCTTGTTGGCAATCACAGAGGTCAGACGTTTCTTGTAGTTGGCCACCAGGTTTGCACACATCTCAGGAGGGATTTTGTCCCACTCCTCTTTGCAGATCTTCTCCAAGTCATTAAGGTTTCGAGGCGGACGTTTGGCAACTCGAACCTTCAGCTCCCTCCACAGATTTTCTATGGGATTAAGGTCTGGAGACTGGCTAGGCCACTCCAGGACCTTAATGTGCTTCTTCTTGAGCCACTCCTTTGTTGCCTTGGCCGTGTGTTTTGGGTCATTGTCATGCTGGAATACCCATCCACGACCCATTTTCAATGCCCTGGCTGAGGGAAGGAGGTTCCCGTCCATCGTCCCGTCCATCGTCCGTTTAATGCGGTGAAGTTGTCCTGTCCCCTTAGCAGAAAAACACCCCCAAAGCATAATGTTTCCACCTCCATGTTTGATGGTGGGGATGGTGTTCTTGGGGTCATAGGCAGCATTCCTCCTCCTCCAAACACGGCGAGTTGAGTTGATGCCAAAGAACTCCATTTTGATCTCATCTGACCACAACACTTTCATCCAGTTGTCCTCTGAATCATTCAGATGTTCATTGGCAAACTTCAGACGGGCATGTATATGTGCTTTCTTGAGCAGGGGGACCTTGCGGGCGCTGCAGGATTTCAGTCCTTCACGGCGTAGTGTGTTACCAATTGTTTTCTTGGTGACTATGGTCCCAGCTGCCTTGAGATCATTGACAAGATCCTCCCGTGTAGTTCTGGGCTGATTCCTCACTGTTCTCATGATCATTGCAACTCCACAAGGTGAGATCTTGCATGGAGCACCAGGCCGAGGGAGATTGACAGTTCTTTTGTGTTTCTTCCATTTGCGAATAATGGCACCAACTGTTGTCACCTTCTCACCAAGCTGCTTGGCGATGGTCTTGTAGCCCATTGCAGCCTTGTGTAGGTCTACAATCTTGTCCCTGACATCCTTGGAGAGCTCTTTGGTCTTGGCCATGGTGGAGAGTTTGGAATCTGATTGATTGATTGCTTCTGTGGACAGGTGTCTTTTTTACAGGTAACAAGCTGCGGTTAGGAGCACTCCCTTTAAGAGTGTGCTCCTAATCTCAGCTCGTTACCTGTATAAAAGACACCTGGGAGCCAGAAATATTTCTGATTGAGAGGGGGTCAAATACTTATTTCCCTCATTAAAATGCAAATCAATTTATAACATTTTTGACATGTGTTTTTCTGGATATTTTTGTTGTTATTCTGTCTCTCACTGTTCAAATAAACCTACTATTAAAATTATAGATTGATAATTTCTTTGTCAGTGGGCAAACGTACAAAATCAGCAGGGGATCAAATACTTTTTTCCCCTTACTGTACACGTTCAGACCACCCTAGGCTCCCCAACAGTCCTGTGACTATCATGATTATGATAATGAGGATGAAGGCAGAGTCTGTAGAACAATGTCCTCTAGTCTGCTGTCCTGGAACCTCCACAGCCCAGCAGGAATTCTTTCCTATCACCAGCTAGGGACTGTTTATGTTGACAGACACAGACACACACAGCACAGCACACACAGACGCACACACACACACACACACGCACGCACGCGCACGCACACAGACACAGACACACACACACACACACACACACACACACACCACACACACACACACACCCTGGCACAGTCTCTATCCGGTGTTGTGTTATCTGTCTGAAAGGGATTTTAATACCATACTTTTCATTTACCCAGGACAGAGCAAACCTTTACAACAAGAGAGAAAATATTTTTATTGGCGAGGATCTGTCATTTGCAATTATTCTCCATTTGACTCACAGGGCATTCAGCCTGAACACTGGATTCATTATCCAGACAAAGGGAGGGAAATAATGACCCTCCTCTCCTAAACCCTCTTTATGTTGACTTTCACCAGTCAAATGAATGTCTCTAACTGGTCCAGGGTTCTGGAACCACATCCAACTGAATGTTTCTAACTGGTCCAGGGTTCTGGAACCACATCCAACTGAATGTCTCTAACTGGTCCAGGGTTCTGGAACCACATCCAACTGAATGTTTGTAACTGGTCCAGGGTTCTGGAACCACATCCAACTGAATGTCTCTAACTGGTCCAGGGTTCTGGAACCACATCCAACTGAATGTCTCTAACTGGTCCAGGGTTCTGGAACCACATCCAACTGAATGTTTCTAACTGGTCCAGGGTTCTGGAACCACATCCAACTGAATGTTTCTAACTGGTCCAGGGTTCTGGAACCACATCCAACTGAATGTTTGTAACTGGTCCAGGGTTCTGGAACCACATCCAACTGAATGTCTCTAACTGGTCCAGGGTTCTGGAACCACATCCAACTGAATGTCTCTAACTGGTCCAGGGTTCTGGAACCACATCCAACTGAATGTCTGTAACTGGTCCAGGGTTCTGGAACCACATCCAACTGAATGTTTCTAACTGGTCCAGGGTTCTGGAACCACATCCAACTGAATGTTTCTAACTGGTCCAGGGTTCTGGAACCACATCCAACTGAATGTCTCTAACTGGTCCAGGGTTCTGTAACCACATCCAACTGAATGTCTCTAACTGGTCCAGGGTTCTGGAACCACATCCAACTGAATGTTTCTAACTGGTCCAGGGTTCTGGAACCACATCCAACTGAATGTTTCTAACTGGTCCAGGGTTCTGGAACCACATCCAACTGAATGTTTGTAACTGGTCCAGGTTCTGGAACCACATCCAACTGAATGTCTCTAACTGGTCCAGGGTTCTGGAACCACATCCAACTGAATGTCTCTAACTGGTCCAGGGTTCTGGAACCACATCCAACTGAATGTCTGTAACTGGTCCAGGGTTCTGGAACCACATCCAACTGAATGTTTCTAACTGGTCCAGGGTTCTGGAACCACATCCAACTGAATGTTTCTAACTGGTCCAGGGTTCTGGAACCACATCCAACTGAATGTTTGTAACTGGTCCAGGGTTCTGGAACCACATCCAACTGAATGTCTCTAACTGGTCCAGGGTTCTGGAACCACATCCAACTGAATGTCTCTAACTGGTCCAGGGTTCTGGAACCACATCCAACTGAATGTCTGTAACTGGTCCAGGGTTCTGGAACCACATCCAACTGAATGTTTCTAACTGGTCCAGGGTTCTGGAACCACATCCAACTGAATGTTTCTAACTGGTCCAGGGTTCTGGAATCACATCCAGCACCCTATGGGTCCTGTAGTGCACTATATTTGGCCCTGGTCAACACTAGTGCACTATATAGGGGCCTGGTCTAAAGTAGTGCACTATATAGGGGGTAGGGTGCCATTTGGGACTAACCCTGAACACTGCATCAACCACCCACCCAGCTAGCTAACCACCAACCCAGCTAGCTAACCACCCACCCACCCAGCTAGCTAACCACCCACCCAGCTATCTAACCACCCACCCACCCAGCTAGCTACCACCCACCCAGCTATCTAACCACCCACCCAGCTAGCTAACCACCCACCCACCCGCTAGCTAACCACCCACCCAGCTATCTAACCACCCACCCACCCAGCTAGTTAACCACCCACCCACCCAGCTAGTTAACCACCCACCCAGCTAGCTAACCACCCACCCAGCTATCTAACCACCCACCCACCCAGCTAGCTAACCACCCACCCAGCTAGCTAACCACCAACCCACCCAGCTAGCTAACCACCCACCCCCCAGCTAGCTAGCCACCGACCCACCCAGCTAGCTAACCACCCACCCAGCTAGCTAGCCACCCACCCAGCTAACCACCCACCTACCCAGCTAGCTAACCACCCACCACCCAGCTAGCTAACCACCCACCCAGCTAACCACCCACCTACCCAGCTAGCTAACCACCCACCCACCCAGCTAGCTAACCACCCACCCACCCAGCTAGCTAACCACCCACCCACCCAGCTAGCTAACCACCCACCCACCCAGCTATCTAACCACCCACCCAGCTAGTTAACCACCCACCCATCCAGCTAGCTAACCACCCATCCAGCTAGCTAACCACCCACCCAGCTAGTTAACCACCCACCCAGCTAGCTAACCACCCATCCAGCTAGCTAACCACCCAGCTAGTTAACCACCCACCCAGCTAGTTAACCACCCAGCTAGCTAACCACCCACCCAGCTAGTTAACCACCCACCCAGCTAGTTAACCACCCATCCAGCTAGCTAACCACCCAGCTAGCTAACCACCCACCCAGCTAGTTAACCACCCACCCAGCTAGTTAACCACACATCCAGCTAGCTAACCACCCATCCAGCTAGTTAACCACCCACCCAGCTAGTTAACCACACATCCAGCTAGCTAACCACCCATCCAGCTAGCTAACCACCCATCCAGCTAGCTAACCACCCACACAACTCCAGTGGATGAATGGCAGCATTGTGCCTTGTTCCCAGACCTAATGGGTCACTATGGGTTTTCCTCTGCTGCTGACTGCTGCTGGCTCACAGTGCTTTACCATGGTGACAGAGTGTGAGTGTCAGGACTGTTTAACCACATCACCTCCTAACCCAGAGAATCACACACACACTCTCTCTCTCGCTCTCTCCTTTTCTCTCTCTCTCTCTCCTCTCTCTCGCCTCTTCCTTTCCTCCTCTCTCCTTTTCTCTCTCTCTCTCCCTCTCTCTCTCGCTCTCTCCTTCTCTCCTCTCTCTTCTCTCCTTTTCTCTCTCTCTCTCTCTCCTCCTCTTTCTCCCTCTCTCTCGTCTCTCCTTTTCTCTCTCTCTCTCGCTCTCTCCTTTCTCTCTCTCCTCTCTCTCTCCCATACTCTCTCTGTCCCTCACCCTCTCTCTCTCTCTCTCTCTCCCATACTCTCTCTGTCCCTCACCCTCTCTCTCTCTCTCCCATACTCTCTCTGTCCCTCACCCTATCTCTCTCTCTCTCTCTCTCTCTCTACCCCCTAACAGATGTGAATGAGTGTGTGACCAGCACGCACAGTTGCCAGGCCAGTGAGCGCTGTGTGAACACCGTGGGATCGTTTGTGTGTGAGAGGACCGTCACTTGTCCTGCTGGCTACCAGCTCAGGAACGAAGTCTGTGAGGGTGAGTTTGTCAACATCTTCATCGTCATCATCATCATTATGAAGTAAAGTTGGAGGGCTTTAACATTTTACAAGTATTTGTGTAGTAGTGGAATAATTTGTGCGCACCTGAATATAAGCTGAATTAAAAAAAAATGTTTTATTTTGAACATAAATAAGCCGCACATGTCTATAAGCCGCAGGTGCCTACCGGTACATTGAAACAAATGAACTTTACACAGGCTTTAACGAAACACGGCTTGTAACAAAAAATAAATAGCTTAACGAAACACGCTTGTAACAAAAATAAAACATTAGCAGTAAACAGTAGCCTACCAAGAAAGTCATTGGTCACCATCTTCCTCCTCCTGTGCACTGAAACCATCTCCTTCGGCGTCGGAGTTGAATAGCCTCAGAATTGCTTCATCCGATATTGGATCGTTTTCATTTTCGCTCTCGTCACTTTCATTTCAAAATCCATATATTAGCCGCGTCATTGTTTATAAGCCGCGAGGTTCAAAGCGTGGGAAAAAAGTTGCGGCTTATAGTCCGGAAATTACGGCAGTTAAATAAAGGTTAAATAAGAAATATATATAATCAAAGTTAAATTTAGTGAAATAATTGATGTGATTTCTTTGCAAGACTACAGTATGAACCTTAATACTTTGGATTGTGGGGCGGTTAGATCACATATTTAACCACTAAAAACGACCCTCAACGTCATACCCTGTACGTCTGTGTCTAAAGTGCTGGGAAAGTGGGGCAAAATGGCAGTTTGAAATTGTAGATGACAAGTTGTTGATGCTGCTACTAAAACAGCTGGATTGTTAGATTTGCACAATATATTTCTGTTCCCGATTTGTAGATTTGAATGGAGGAGAAGTAGAACAAGATGTCTTACCCACTAAGTTTTTTGTCTAACTTGTTCGGGAAAGTAGGGAAAAGTTCATTTGTTTATTAAGAGTTACAGAAAATGTTGCAGTTTGTTTAAACAGCTGTAACGTTTGATTCTGTTATTATTCCAGATTTGAATAGCAGAGAAGTAGAGGAAGATGTCATAACATACCGTGCTTCTACATCCTGCATTGCTTGCTGTTTGGGGGTTTTAGGCTGGGTTTCTGTACAGAACTTTGTGACATCAGCTGATGTAAGAAGGGCTATATAAATACATTTGATTTGATTTGATAACCTTTAACTTCTTTGTGTAAGTTTTTGTCAAAGTAGGGGACTTTCGCTTCACAAGCCCCACCTAATTGGGATTGTTGTATGGTTTCCACTGGCATCTGCAGTGAAAAAAAAACTGGGAACATTTATACTTTATGAAACACCATGTTCCACCACCATGTGTCCTGTCCTTATGAAAGTGGAACATGGGGTTTCATAAAGTACAATTTTTTTCCCCCTGTTTTTTCACTTTCCATTAAATAACGTTGAGGATATCGGAGCTTATGCATCTTGATTGGAGAATGTTTTAGGTACGAACCGGTCCACGAGGGATATGAATGTTTTTCCCGGTTGCATACAGTGTGTTTGGGCGGGAAGATGAAAACAACGGGTGGTCTTTGGGCTATGTGTAGAGATGATTAACGCCGCAGGCTGAACTCTCTCTCTCATCTCTCCTCTCTTTCTATCTCTCACTGTCTCTCTCTCTCACTGTCTCTTCTCTCTCCTCTCTCTCTCTCTCTCTCTCTCTCTCTCTCTCTCTCTCTCTCTCTCTCTCTCTCTCTCTCTCTCTCTCTCTCTCTCTCTCTCTCTACCCCCTAACAGATGTGTGTAGAGATGATTAACGCCGCAGGCTGAACTCTCTCTCTCATCTCTCCTCTCTTTCTATCTCTCACTGTCTCTTCTCCTCTCTCTCTCTCTCTCTCTCTCTCTCTCTCTCTCTCTCTCTCTCTCTCTCTCTCTCTCTCTACCCCCTAACAGATGTGTGTAGAGATGATTAACGCCGCAGGCTGAACTCTCTCTCTCATCTCTCCTCTCTTTCTATCTCTCACTGTCTCTTCTCCTCTCTCTCTCTCTCTCTCTCTCTCTCTCTCTCTCTCTCTCTCTCTCTACCCCCTAACAGATGTGTGTAGAGATGATTAATGCCGCAGGCTTTAATACCGCAGGCTGAACTCTCTTTCCTCCCTCTCTCTCTCGCGCTCTCATCTCTCCCCCCTCTCTTTCTATCTCTCACTTCCTCACTGTCTCTTCTACTCTCTCTCTCTCTTTCCCTAACTCATCACTTCTCCCTCTCTTTCTATCTCTCACTCCCTCACTCTCTTCTCCTCCCTCTCTCTCTCGCATCTCTCCTCTCTCTATCTCTCACTTCCTCACTGTCTCTTTCCACCCTCTCTCTCATCTCTCCTCTCTTTCTTCCTATCTCTCACTTCCTCACTGTCTCTTCTCCTCCCTCTCTCTATCTCTCATCTCTCCTCCGTCTCTGTCTCGTGCTCTCCTCCCTCTCTTTTTCTCTCCACCCTCTCTCTTCATCTCTCTCTCTCTTCTCTTTTCTTATCCTTTCTCTCATTCTTCTGGACTGTCAGCTGAGAGGAACAGCCCAGATATTTTCTGAGTCATCAGTTAGCCTGGGAGGTTTTAAATGGTTCTGATTTGAAAGTTTTTAAATCACCCTAGAGTCCTCAAACTCCCCTCCCTTCTTCCCTCCCTCTGTCCCTGTTCTCTCCCCTCCTCCCTTCCCCTCCCCTCTCCTCCCTCCCTGTTAACTCCCTCCCTCTCCCCTCTCCTCCCTCCCTGTTAACTCCCTCCTCTCCCTCGCTCCCTCCCTCCCTGTTAACTCCCTCCCCCTCCTCTCTCCTCCCTCCTCTCCCTCCCTCCTCTCCCCTCTCCTCCCTCGCTCCCTCCCTCCCTGTTAACTCCCTCCCCTCCCCTCTCCTCCCTCCCTGTTAACTCCCTCTCCCTCGCTCCCTCCCTCCTAGGGCTGTGGCGGTCATGACATTGTGTGATTGTCAAGCAAATAACTGCCGGTCTCACAGAAATTGATTGTTAATTAACATAAACACATTTAGCATCTCCTGGCCATCACAATAAATCCATTATTTATTTTAGACAGGTCTAAAGAAACATGATATGAAGAAAATGTATTCTATTTCAGAAGAACAGAATAGCATCCTCTGAGTTGTCCTTATGTTAGGTCCTGATGTGGCTGTGGGGCTACACTAGTTAATTTAGCAGGTCCTGATGTGGCTGTGGGCTACACTAGTTCATTTAGCAGGTCCTGATGTGGCTGTGGGCGACACTAGTTCATTTAGCAGGTCCTGATGTGGCTGTGGGCGACACTAGTTCATTTAGCAGGTCCTGATGTGGCTGTGGGCTACACTAGTTAATTTAGCAGGTCCTGATGTGGCTGTGGGCTACACTAGTTAATTTAGCTGGTCCTGATGTGGCTGTGGGCTACACTAGTTCATTTAGCAGGTCCTGATCTGGCTGTGAGATATGCCTGTGGGCTACACTAGTTCACTTAGCAGACAAGATTTGCTTAGAATTCAGTGGCATTATTTTATATTATTTTACAGTATGAAGAATATAATGGAACATACAGTACCAGTCAAAAGTTTGGACACACCTACTCATTCAAGGGTTTTTTCTTTATTTTCACTATCTTCTACAGTGCAGAATAATAGTTAAGACATCGAAACTATGAAATAACACATATGGAATCATATAGTAACCAGAAAAGTGTTAAATAAATCAAAAAGTAGTCACCCTTTAGTCACCCTTTACCGTGATGACAGCTTAGCATTCTCTCAACCAGCTTCACCTGGAATGCTTTTACAACAGTCTTGAAGGAGTTCCCACATATGCTGAGCACTTGTTGGCTGCTTTTCCTTCACTCTGCGGTCCAACTCATCCCAAACTATCTCAATTGGGTTGAGGTAGGGTGATTGTGGAGGCCAGGACATCTGATGCAGCACTCCATCACTCTCCTTCTTGGACAAATAGCCCTTGCACAGGTTGGAGCTGTGTTGGGTCATTGTCCTGTTGAAAAACAATTGATAGTCCCACTAAGCGCAAACCAGAAGGGATGGCGTATCGCTACAGAATGCTGTGGTAGCCATGCTGGTTAAGTGTGCCTTGAATTCTAAATAAATCACAGACAGTGTCACCAGCAAAGCACCATCACAACATCACACCTCCTCCTCCATGCTTCACGGTGGGAAACACACATGCGGGGATCAACCGTCCACCTACTCTGCGTCTCACAAAGACACAGCGGATAGAACCAAAAATCTCAAATTCGGACTCATCAGACCAAAGGACAGATTTCCACCAGTCTAATGTCCATTGTTCGTGTTTCTTGGCCCAAGCAAGTCTCTTCTTCTTATTGATGTCCTTTAGTAGTGGTTCCTTTGCAGTAGTCCAACCATGAAGGCCTGATTCACACAATCTCCTCTGAACAGTTGATGTTGAGATGTGTCTGTCACTTGAACTCTGTGCAGCATTTATTTGGGCTGCAATCTGGGGTGCAGTTAATTGCCAATTTCTGAGGCTGGTAACTCTAATGAATTTATCCACTGCAGCAAAGGTAACTCTGGGTCTTCCTTTCCTGTGGCGGTCCTCACGAGACCCAGTTTCATCATAGCGCTTGATGGTTTTTGCGACTGCACTTAAAGAAACTTTCAAGGTAATTGAAATGTTCTATATTGACTGACCTTCATGTCTTAAAGTAATGAGTGGAACCCGGTGTGGTTTAGGAGTGGAACCCGGAATGGAACCCGGTGTGGTTTAGGAGTGGAACCCGGTGTGGTTTAGGAGTGGAACCCGGTGTGGTTTAGGAGTGGAACCTGGTGTGGTTTAGGAGTGGAACCCGGAGTGGTTTAGGAGTGGAACCCAGAGTGATTTAGGAGTGGAACCCGGTGTGGTTTAGGAGTGGAACCCGGTGTGGTTTAGGAGTGGAACCCGGAGTGGTTTAGGAGTGGAACCCGGTGTGGTTTAGGAGTGGAACCCAGTGTGGTCTAGGAGTGGAACCCGGTGTGGTTTAGGAGTGGAACCCGGTGTGGTCTAGGAGTGGAACCCGGTGTGGTCTAGGAGTGGAACCCGGTGGGGTCTAGGAGTGGAACCCGGTGTGGTCTAGGAGTGGAACCCGGTGGGGTCTAGGAGTGGAACCCCGTGTGGTCTAGGAGTGGAACCCCGTGTTGTTTAGGAGTGGAACCCCGTGTGGTTTAGGAGTGGAACCCGGAGTGGTTTAGGAGTGGAACCCGGTGTGGTTTAGGAGTGGAACCCGGTGTGGTCTAGGAGTGGAACCCGGAGTGGTTTAGGAGTGGAACCCGGTTTGGTCGTCTGCTGCAATAACACATCCATGACAAGGACCGAAGAGTTGTGCATTCAAAATAGATGCCGTTCTGCACAACACTTTTGTACTATTCGTTATTTGCCTATTTGTGGCCCGCCTGTTAGCTCGCACGATTCTTGCCAATCTTCTTTTTGACCTCTCTCACCAACCAGCTGTTCTCCCACAGGAGAGCCGCTGACTGGATGTTTTTTGTGTCACTCCATTCTCTGTAAACCCTAGATGTAAAAATCCCAGGAGGCCGGACATTTCTGAGACACTGGAACCGGCAATCATACCACGCTCAGTGTCGCTTAGGGAAGTCGTGTTGCCCGTTCTAACGAACAGTAACTGAATGTCTCGATGCCTGTCTGCCTGCTTTATATAGCAAGCCACGGCCACACCGTCTATAGGAGCGATCCATTTTTGTGAACGGAGTCGTGTACCTAATAAACTGACAACCGAGTGTATATTTCCACACTGAAGTTGAAATAATACTGTGAAATTGTGTAAATGATGATAATGCCCTTTTAGTGTAAGAGCTGTTTGAAAAGACCGCCAGAAATTACAGCTTTTTTTGGTGGGATGGAGTTTTGGCTTGGCTGGTGACATCAGATGTTAAACTAGTATATAGACCAATAGGAAAGAGTTCTAAACCTCTCTGCTATAACAGCTAGTTTTCCCCTCCGAGCAAAATCATTGGTTGAGAAATTGCTCACAGGAAGGTACTTAAATTGATATCCAGAAATGATTTGATCTTGAGATACAAATGACTGCATTGGACCTTTAAAGCTGTGACATTTTAAGGCAGTCTTGTCTCCTCAGAAGGGTTACGTGCTGCTGAATTAACTGTCTAAGGGGCGAATCCTAACTTCCACTTCCAATTTTCACTTAGTCATGCATTGATGTCATTTGGAAACTTTGTGAAAATGTGACTTAATTTGAAATGGGGATTCAGCCCTAAATGATGTCGTCTCCTCTCCTCCAGATATTGATGAGTGTATGGTGTCTTCTCTCCTCCAGATATTGATGAGTGTATGGTGTCTTCTCTCCTCCAGATATTGATGAGTGTATGGTGTCTTCTCTCCTCCAGATATTGATGAGTGTATGGTGTCTTCTCTCCTCCAGATATTGATGAGTGTATGGTGTCTTCTCTCCTCCAGATATTGATGAGTGTATGGTGTCTTCTCTCCTCCAGATATTGATGAGTGTATGGTGTCTTCTCTCCTCCAGATATTGATGAGTGTATGGTGTCTTCTCTCCTCCAGATATTGATGAGTGTATGGTGTCTTCTCTCCTCCAGATATTGATGAGTGTATGGTGTCTTCTCTCCTCCAGATATTGATGAGTGTATGGTGTCTTCTCTTCTCTCCTCCAGATATTGATGAGTGTATGGTGTCTCCTCTCCTCCAGATATTGATGAGTGTATGGTGTCTTCTCTCCTCCAGATATTGATGAGTGTATGGTGTCTTCTCTCCTCCAGATATTGATGAGTGTATGGTGTCTTCTCTCCTCCAGATATTGATGAGTGTATGGTGTCTTCTCTCCTCCAGATATTGATGAGTGTATGGTGTCTTCTCTCCTCCAGATATTGATGAGTGTATGGTGTCTTCTCTCCTCCAGATATTGATGAGTGTATGGTGTCTTCTCTCCTCCAGATATTGATGAGTGTATGGTGTCTTCTCTCCTCCAGATATTGATGAGTGTATGGTGTCTTCTCTCCTCCAGATATTGATGAGTGTATGGTGTCTTCTCTCCTCCAGATATTGATGAGTGTATGGTGTCTTCTCTCCTCCAGATATTGATGAGTGTATGGTGTCTTCTCTTCTCTCCTCCAGATATTGTTGAGTGTATGGTGTCTTCTCTCCTCCAGATATTGATGAGTGTATGGTGTCTTCTCTCCTCCAGATATTGATGAGTGTATGGTGTCTTCTCTCCTCCAGATATTGATGAGTGTATGGTGTCTTCTCTCCTCCAGATATTGATGAGTGTATGGTGTCTTCTCTCCTCCAGATATTGATGAGTGTATGGTGTCTTCTCTCCTCCAGATATTGATGAGTGTATGGTGTCTTCTCTCCTCCAGATATTGATGAGTGTATGGTGTCTTCTCTCCTCCAGATATTGATGAGTGTATGGTGTCTTCTCTCCTCCAGATATTGATGAGTGTATGGTGTCTTCTCTCCTCCAGATATTGATGAGTGTATGGTGTCTTCTCTCCTCCAGATATTGATGAGTGTATGGTGCGCAGCCACAACTGTGGTCAAAGGTTTGAGTGTGAGAACACGGAGGGCTCCTTCCTGTGTAACCCTAAACAGAGATGTCTCGCCGGCTTCACCCAGGACTCACATGGAAACTGCATTGGTAAGCCATCACATCTGATTCAGGGTCAGAAGCTATTCTCCTAATGGTGAGGTTATGTGTTGGTGCTGGGGGATTTGATCCTAGATGTGTTGTTAGGGGCGACAGAGATGTCTCGCCGGCTTCACCCAGGACTCACATGGAAACTGAGTCGGGGAGAGAGAGCTCTAATGACCCCAAGTGGACATACAGTTAACTGCATTAACACATGTTCTCTAGGCTTCTCTGTGTCTGTTGGATTGAACCCCCCTGTCTCCCCCCTGCCTGTCTCTCCCCTCCCTCCCCCCTCTCTCCCTACCCTCCCCCCTCTCTCCCCCCCGCCTGTCTCTCCCCACCCTCCCCCCTCTCTCCCCACCCTGCCTCTCTCTCCCCCCTCTCCCAACTCTCTCTCTCCCCCCCCCCCCCCACCCTCTCTCTCTCCCCACCCTCCCTCTCTCCCCACCCTCTCTCTCTCTCCCCACCCTCCCTCTCTCTCCACCCTCCCGCTCTCTCTCCCCACCCACCCTCCCTCTCTCCCCACCCCTCCCCCTCCCCCTCTCTCCCCACCCCTCCCCCTCTCTCCCCCTCCCCCTCTCCCCCCTCCTCTCTCTCCCCCCCTCTTTCACCCCACTCTCCCTCTCTCTCTCTCTCTCTCTTCCCTCTCCCTCCCCTCCCTCCCCCCCTCCCTCTCTCTCCATCTCCCTCTCTCCCTCCAGATATTAATGAGTGCAGTAGTCTATCTGATCCATGCAGTGCTGGTTTTCACTGTATCAACACTGTGGGCTCCTATACCTGTCAGAGGAAGGTTATCATGTGTAGTCAGGGATACCACTCCAGCCCTGATGGAACACGCTGCATCGGTAAGTTGTGGTGAGTTGAGGTGGTGAGTTGTGGTGGTGAGTTGTGGTGTGGTGAGTTGTGGTGAGTTGAGTTGTGGTGAGTTGTGGTGAGTTGAGGTGGTGAGTTGAGGTGGTGAGTTGTGGTGAGTTGTGTTGTGGTGGTGAGTTGTGGTGGTGTGGTGAGTGGTGTTGTGGTGGTGTGGTGAGTGGTGTTGTGGTGGTGTGGTGAGTTGTGGTGAGTTGAGGTGGTGAGTTGAGGTGGTGAGTTGTGGTGGTGAGTTGTGGTGAGTTGTGTTGTGGTGGTGAGTTGAGGTGGTGAGTTGAGGTGGTGAGTTGTGGTGAGTTGAGGTGGTGAGTTGAGGTGGTGAGTTGTGCTGTGGTGGTGAGTTATGGTGGTGAGTTGTGGTGAGTTGAGGTGGTGAGTTGAGGTGGTGAGTTGTGGTGAGTTGAGGTGGTGAGTTGAGGTGGTGAGTTGTGGTGAGTTGTGTTGTGGTGGTGAGTTGTGGTGGTGAGTTATGGTGGTGAGTTGTTGTGGTGGTGAGTTGTGATGCGGTGAGTTGTGGTGGTGAGTTGTGGTGGTGAGTTGTGTTGAGTTGTGTTGTGGTGAGTTGTGGTGAGTTGTGGTGAGTTGAGGTGGTGAGTTGTGGTGGTGAGTTGTGTTGTGTTGAGTTGTGTTATGGTGAGTTGTGGTGAGTTGTGTTATGTTGTGGTGAGTTGTGTTATGGTGAGTTGTGTTATGGTGTGTTGTGGTGTGGTGAGTTGTGTTGTGGTGAGTTGTGGTGGTGTGGTGAGTTGAGGTGGTGAGTTGTGTTATGTTGTGGTGAGTTGTGTTATGGTGAGTTGTGTTATGGTGTGTTGTGGTGTGGTGAGTTGTGGTGTGGTGAGTTGTGGTGTGGTGAGTTGTGGTGAGTTGTGTTGTGGTGAGTTGAGGTGGTGAGTTGTGTTGTGGTGAGTTGTGTTGTGGTGAGTTGAGGTGGTGAGTTGTGGTGGTGAGTTGTGGTGGTGTGGTGAGTTGAGTTGTGGTGAGTTGAGTTCTGGTGAGTTGAGGTGGTGAGTTGAGGTGGTGGGTTGAGGTGGTGAGTTGAGGTGGTGAGTTGTGGTGAGTTGTGTTGTGGTGGTGAGTTGTGGTGGTTTGGTGAGTGGTGTTGTGGTGGTGTGGTGAGTTGTGGTGAGTTGAGGTGGTGAGTTGTGGTGGTGAGTTGTGGTGAGTTGTGTTGTGGTGGTGAGTTGAGGTGGTGAGTTGTGGTGAGTTGAGGTGGTGAGTTGAGGTGGTGAGTTGAGGTGGTGAGTTGTGGTGAGTTGTGTTGTGGTGGAGAGTTGTGGTGGTGAGTTATGGTGGTGAGTTGTTGTGGTGGAGAGTTGTGGTGGAGAGTTGTGGTAGTGAGATGTGATGTGGTGAGTTGTAGTGGTGAGTTGTGGTGGTGAGTTGTGGTGGTGAGTTGTGTTGATTTGTGATGTGTTGTGATGTGTTGTGTTGTGGTGAGTTGTGGTGAGTTGTGGTGAGTTGTGGTGAGTTGAGGTGGTGAGTTGTGGTGGTGAGTTGTGTTGTGTTGAGTTGTGTTATGGTGAGTTGTGGTGGTGAGTTGTGTTGTGGTGAGTTGTGTTGTGTTGTGGTGAGTTGTGTTATGGTGTGGTGATTTGAGGTGGTGAGTTGTGTTATGTTGTGGTGAGTTGTGTTATGGTGAGTTGTGTTATGGTGTGTTGTGGTGAGTTGTGGTGTGGTGAGTTGTGTTGTGGTGAGTTGTGTTGTGGTGAGTTGAGGTGGTGAGTTGTGTTGTGGTGAGTTGTGTTGTGGTGAGTTGAGGTGGTGAGTTGTGGTGGTGAGTTGTGTGGTGTGGTGAGTTGTGTGTGGTGAGTTGTGTGTGGTGAGTTGTGGTGTGGTGAGTTGAGGTGGTGAGTTGTGGTGTGGTGAGTTGTGTGGTGTGGTGAGTTGTGTTGTGGTGAGTTGAGGTGGTGAGTTGTGTTATGGTGGTGAGTTGTGGTGGTGAGCTGTGGTGGTGAGTTGTGGTGGTGAGTTGTGGTGTGGTGGGTTGAGGTGGTGAGTTGTGGTGTGGTGAGTTGTGGTGTGGTGAGTTGTGTTGTGGTGAGTTGAGGTGGTGAGTTGAGGTGGTGAGTTGAGGTGGTGAGTTGTGGTGTGGTGAGTTGTGTGGTGTGGTGAGTTGTGGTGTGGTGAGTTGAGGTGGTGAGTTGAGGTGGTGAGTTGAGGTGGTGAGTTGTGGTGTGGTGAGTTGTGTGGTGTGGTGAGTTGAGGTGGTGAGTTGTGGTGTGGTGATTTGTGTGGTGTGGTGAGTTGAGGTGGTGAGTTGTGGTGAGTTGAGCTGGTGAGTTGTGGTGTGATGAGTTGTGTGGTGAGTTGAGATGGTGAGTTGTGTGGTGTGATGAGTTGTGTGGTGTGGTGAGTTGTGTGGTGTGGAGAGTTGTGTGGTGTGGTGAGTTGTGTTGTGGTGTGGTGAGTTGTGTTATGGTGTGGTGAGTTGTTTTGTGGTGAGTTGAGGTGGTGAGTTGTGTTGTGGTGAGTTGTGTTGTGGTGAGTTGTGTTATGGTGTGGTGAGTTGTGGTGAGTTGTGGTGTGGTGAGTTGTGGTGAGTTGTGGTGTGGTGAGTTGTGGTGTGGTGAGTTGAGGTGGTGAGTTGTGTGGTGTGGTGAGTTGTGTTGTGGTGAGTTGTTATATGGTGTGGTGAGTTGAGGTGGTGAGTTGTGTGGTGTGGTGAGTTGTGTGGTGTGGTGAGTTGTGTGGTGTGGAGAGTTGTGTGGTGTGGTGAGTTGAGGTGGTGAGTTGTGGTGAGTTGAGCTGGTGAGTTGTGATGAGTTGTGTGGTGTGGTGAGTTGAGATGGTGAGTTGTGTGGTGTGATGAGTTGTGTGGTGTGATGAGTTGTGTGGTGTGATGAGTTGTGTGGTGTGGTGAGTTGTGTGGTGTGGAGAGTTGTGTGGTGTGGAGAGTTGTGTTGTGGTGTGGTGAGTTGTGTTATGGTGTGGTGAGTTGTTGAGGTGGTGAGTTGTGTTGTGGTGAGTTGTGTTGTGGTGAGTTGTGTTGTGGTGAGTTGTGTTATGGTGTGGTGAGTTGTGGTGAGTTGTGGTGAGTTGTGGTGTGGTGAGTTGTGTGGTGTGGTGAGTTGTGTTGTGGTGAGTTGTGTTGTGGTGAGTTGTGTTATGGTGGTGAGTTGTGGTGGTGAGTTGAGGTGGTGAGTTGTGGTGTGGTGGGTTGAGGTGGTGAGTTGTGGTGTGGTGAGTTGTGTGGTGTGGTGAGTTGTGGTGAGTTGTGTTGTGGTGAGTTGAGGTGGTGAGTTGAGGTGGTGAGTTGTGGTGTGGTGAGTTGTGTTGTGTGGTGTGGTGAGTTGAGGTGGTGAGTTGTGGTGGTGAGTTGGGGTGGTGAGTTGAGGTGGTGAGTTGAGGTGGTGAGTTGTGGTGTGGTGAGTTGTGTGGTGTGGTGAGTTGTGTGGTGTGGTGAGTTGTGTGGTGTGGTGAGTTGTGGTGTGGTGAGTTGTGGTGTGGTGAGTTGTGTGGTGTGGTGAGTTGAGATGGTGAGTTGTGTTGTGGTGAGTTGTGTTGTGTGGTGAGTTGTGGTGGTGAGTTGTGTTGTGGTGTGGTGAGTTGTGAGTTGTGTTGTGGTGTGGTGAGTTGTGTTGTGGTGAGTTGTGTGGTGTGCTGAGTTGTGTTGTGGTGTGTTGGGGTGTGGTGAGTTGAGGTGGTGAGTTGTGTTGTGGTGAGTTGTGTGGTGTGGTGAGTTGAGGTGGTGAGTTGTGTTGTGGTGTGGTGAGTTGTGGTGAGTTGTGTTGTGGTGAGTTGTGTTGTGGTGAGTTGTGTTGTGGTGTGGTGAGTTGTGGTGTGGTGAGTTGTGTTGTGGTGTGGTGAGTTGTGTTATGGTGTGGTGAGTTGAGGTGGTGAGTTGTGTGGTGTGGTGAGTTGTGTGGTGTGGTGAGTTGTGTTGTGGTGAGTTGTGGTGTGGTGAGTTGTTTTGTGGTGAGTTGTGTTGTGGTGAGTTGTATTATGGTGTGGTGAGTTGTGGTGTGGTGAGTTGAGGTGGTGAGTTGTGTGGTGTGGTGAGTTGTGTGGTGTGGTGAGTTGTGTGGTGTGGTGAGTTGTGTGGTGAGTTGTGTGGTGTGGTGAGTTGTGTGGTGTGGTGTGTTGTGTGGTGTGGTGTGTTGTGTTGTGGTGAGTTGTGTTGTGGTGAGTTGAGGTGGTGAGTTGTGTTATGGTGGTGAGTTGTGGTGGTGAGTTGAGGTGGTGAGTTGTGGTGTGGTGGGTTGAGGTGGTGAGTTGTGGTGTGGTGAGTTGTGTGGTGTGGTGAGTTGTGGTGAGTTGTGTTGTGGTGAGTTGAGGTGGTGAGTTGAGGTGGTGAGTTGTGGTGTGGTGAGTTGTGTGGTGTGGTGTGGTGAGTTGAGGTGGTGAGTTGTGGTGGTGAGTTGGGGTGGTGAGTTGGGGTGGTGAGTTGAGGTGGTGAGTTGAGGTGGTGAGTTGAGGTGGTGAGTTGTGGTGTGGTGAGTTGTGTGGTGTGGTGAGTTGTGGTGTGGTGAGTTGTGGTGTGGTGAGTTGTGTGGTGTGGTGAGTTGTGGTGTGGTGAGTTGTGGTGTGGTGAGTTGTGTGGTGTGGTGAGTTGAGATGGTGAGTTGTGTTGTGGTGAGTTGTGTGGTGTGGTGAGTTGTGGTGGTGAGTTGTGTGTGGTGGGTGAGTTGTGTGGTGTGGTGAGTTGAGGTGGTGAGTTGTGTTGTGGTGTGGTGAGTTGTGTTGTGGTGAGTTGTGTGGTGTGCTGAGTTGTGTTGTGGTGTGTTGGGGTGTGGTGAGTTGAGGTGGTGAGTTGTGTTGTGGTGAGTTGTGTGGTGTGGTGAGTTGAGGTGGTGAGTTGTGTTGTGGTGTGGTGAGTTGTGGTGAGTTGTGTTGTGGTGAGTTGTGTTGTGGTGAGTTGTGTTGTGGTTTGGTGAGTTGTGGTGTGGTGAGTTGTGTTGTGGTGTGGTGAGTTGTGTTATGGTGTGGTGAGTTGAGGTGGTGAGTTGTGTGGTGTGGTGAGTTGTGTGGTGTGGTGAGTTGTGTTGTGGTGAGTTGTGGTGTGGTGAGTTGTTTTGTGGTGAGTTGTGTTGTGGTGAGTTGTATTATGGTGTGGTGAGTTGTGGTGAGTTGTGGTGTGGTGAGTTGAGGTGGTGAGTTGTGTGGTGTGGTGAGTTGTGTGGTGTGGTGAGTTGTGTGGTGTGGTGAGTTGTGTGGTGTGGTGAGTTGTGTTGTGGTGAGTTGTGGTGTGGTGAGTTGTTTTGTGGTGAGTTGAGGTGGTGAGTTGTGTTGTGGTGAGTTGTGTTGTGGTGAGTTGTGTTATGGTGTGGTGAGTTGTGGTGAGTTGTGGTGAGTTGAGGTGGTGAGTTGTGGTTTGTGATTGGTGTATGGTGAGTTTGGTGTGTGATTGGTGCATGGTGAGTTGTGGTGTGTGATTGGTGCATGGTGAGTTGTGGTGTGTGATTGGTGCGTGGTGAGTGGTGTTGTGTGATTGGTGCGTGGTGAGTTGTGGTGTGTGATTGGTGAGTGGTGTTATGTGATTGGTGCGTGGTGAGTGGTGTTATGTGATTGGTGCGTGGTGAGTGGTGTTATGTGATTGGTGCGTGGTGAGTGGTGTTATGTGATTGGTGCGTGGTGAGTGGTGTTATGTGATTGGTGCGTGGTGAGTGGTGTTGTGTGATTGGTGCGTGGTGAGTGGTGTTATGTGATTGGTGCGTGGTGAGTGGTGTTATGTGATTGGTGCGTGGTGAGTGGTGTTGTGTGATTGGTGCGTGGTGAGTGGTGTTGTGTGATTGGTGCGTGGTGAGTGGTGTTGTGTGATTGGTGCGTGGTGTCACCAACCGGTCAATCTAGTCGATCACCAAACATTTCTGTAAAAAACAACAAAGCCTTGCATTCCTATTTTTGTTATTTGTTTTGTTGGTGGGAGGTGCACTTGATTCAACAGCCCTGTTGGTGGGAGGTGCACTTGAGTCAACAGCCCTGTTGGTGGGAGGTGCACTTGATTCAACAGCCCTGTTGGTGGGAGGTGCACTTGATTCAACAGCCCTGTTGGTGGGAGGTGCACTTGATTCAACAGCCCTGTTGGCGTTTGGTGCACTTGAATCAACAGCCCTGTTGGTGGGAGGTGCACTTGATTTAACAGCCCTGTTGGCGGTTGGTGCACTTGATTCAACAGCCCTGTTGGTGGGAGGTGCACTTGACTCAACAGCCCTGTTGGTGTGAGGTGCACTTGATTCAACAGCCCTGTTGGCGGTTGGTGCACTTGATTCAACAGCCCTGTTGGTGGGAGGTGCACTTGACTCAACAGCCCTGTTGGCGGTTGGTGCACTTGATTCAACAGCCCTGTTGGCGGTGAGGTGCACTTGATTCAACAGCCCTGTTGGTGGGAGGTGCACTTGATTCAACAGCCCTGGCACCGGTAAAGCAAATTGTTCCCATTTTGAATCATTTCATGTGTCTGAAGGTAGAACTCCGCCTACCCGGCACGCCCAGAGAGCCAATCAAGTTCACCTACAGGCCTACAGCTGGCCAATGAGATAGCTCAGATCACTGTGTCTGTCACTTTTCTTGGTTGTTGATAGTTTCTAATGCTTTACTGGGAAGCTTATCAGAGGTAGACTTACTCATGTTATTTACATTGGAGCTGATAGTGCAGGGTGAGCTGCATAAAGTGGACTTCCTACTAGGATAACACCACCTCAGTGTTAACAGTGGTCTTCCTATAGGACACACCACCTCAGTGTTAACAGTGGTCTTCCTACTAGGACACACCACCTCAGTGTTAACAGTGGTCTTCCTACTAGGACACACCACCTCAGTGTTAACAGTGGTCTTCCTATAGGACACACCACCTCAGTGTTAACAGTGGTCTTCCTACTAGGACACACCACCTCAGTGTTAACAGTGGTCTTCCTACTAGGACACACCACCTCAGTGTTAACAGTGGTCTTCCTACTAGGATAACACCACCTCAGTGTTAACAGTGGTCTTCCTACTAGGACACACCACCTCAGTGTTAACAGTGGTCTTCCTACTAGGATAACACCACCTCAGTGTTAACAGTGGTCTTCCTACTAGGACACACCACCTCAGTGTTAACAGTGGTCTTCCTACTAGGACACACCACCTCAGTGTTAACAGTGGTCTTCCTACTAGGACACACCACCTCAGTGGTAACAGTGGTCTTCCTACTAGGACACACCACCTCAGTGTTAACAGTGGTCTTCCTATAGGACACACCACCTCAGTGTTAACAGTGGTCTTCCTATAGGACACACCACCTCAGTGTTAACAGTGGTCTTCCTATAGGACACACCACCTCAGTGTTAACAGTGGTCTTCCTACTAGGATAACACCACCTCAGTGTTAACAGTGGTCTTCCTATAGGACACACCACCTCAGTGTTAACAGTGGTCTTCCTATAGGACACACCACCTCAGTGTTAACAGTGGTCTTCCTACTAGGACACACCACCTCAGTGTTAACAGTGGTCTTCCTACTAGGACACACCACCTCAGTGTTAACAGTGGTCTTCCTATAGGACACACCACCTCAGTGTTAACAGTGGTCTTCCTACTAGGACACACCACCTCAGTGTTAACAGTGGTCTTCCTATAGGACACACCACCTGTGTTAACAGTGGTCTTCCTACTAGGATAACACCACCTCAGTGTTAACAGTGGTCTTCCTATAGGACACACCACCTCAGTGTTAACAGTGGTCTTCCTACTAGGACAACACCACCTCAGTGTTAACAGTGGTCTTCCTACTAGGACAACACCACCTCAGTGTTAACAGTGGTCTTCCTACTAGGACAACACCACCTCAGTGTTAACAGTGGTCTTCCTACTAGGGCACACCACCTCAGTGTTAACAGTGGTCTTCCTACTAGGACACACCACCTCAGTGTTAACAGTGGTCTTCCTATAGGACACACCACCTCAGTGTTAACAGTGGTCTTCCTACTAGGATAACACCACCTCAGTGTTAACAGTGGTCTTCCTACTAGGATAACACCACCTCAGTGCTAACAGTGTAACTCTTGTTTATAGGCTCATGATTACTGCTTACAATAGCTGTAGGATAAACAGATGAATTCGGTGCAATTAGAGGCACATAAATTAAATTACTTACATTGTGTTTGCCAATGCCCTTAAGAACATGTACATTTGATGCAGCATTATGACGACTCATTGTCACAATGGTAGGGATTAACTGAGCTGGTCTTGGATCATTTATCAGTCATTGTCCAGGAGGCAAGATGATTTGGATGGACTCCGTCATTCCTATAGAGCATCTTCTGTTTCCAGAAGGTGTCAAAGTTATCTATAAAAGTGACTCCAGTAGAGCTACAGTAGTCTTTCAGCCAGGTGTGTAATACCAGCAGAGCTACAGTAGTCTGTTAGCCAGGTGTGTAACACCAGCAGAGCTACAGTAGTCTGTTAGCCAGGTGTGTAACACCAGTAGAGCTACAGTAGTCTTTTAGCCAGGTGTGTAACACCAGTAGAGCTACAGTAGTCTTTTAGCCAGGTGTGTAATACCAGTAGAGCTACAGTAGTCTTTTAGCCAGGTGTGTAACACCAGTAGAGCTACAGTAGTCTTTTAGCCAGGTGTGTAATACCAGTAGAGCTACAGTAGTCTGTTAGCCAGGTGTGTAATACCAGCAGAGCTACAGTAGTCTGTTAGCCAGGTGTGTAACACCAGTAGAGCTACAGTAGTCTGTCTTGCTAACCTAGCTGGGCAGTGCATCTCTCTCTAGTCTGTCTGTCTTGCTAACCTAGCTGGGCAGTGCATCTCTTGGTCTGTCTGTGTCTTGCTTGCCAGCCACTTCCAGGGCTGTGTTCTGCGATTTTGTGCCTGACAAAAGTGAGAGTGAAATACAACTATTTATTACGTTTGATAAATGCCAACGGGCAACGGTGTTTATAAACTGCAGCTCGGAAAAGATAACCGTGTTGCGCGTGAAAATTATGCACGAAATGAAACTTGCGCTTTTCAGCAGCAACCTCTATGGGGACCAGTCCAGACAATATATGGGCGTGATGGAACTCCTCATAGGGTTAACCCCTATCCCCTGACCCCTAACCCCTGACCCCTAACCCCTAACCCAACCTCTATGGGGACCAGTCCAGACCACACCACTCCTCATAGGGTTAACCCCTAACCCCTGACCCCTAACCCAACCTCTATGGGCGTGATGTCACTCCTCATAGGGTTAACCGCTAACCCTAACCCCTAACCCTAACCCAACCTCTGAGGGGACCAGTCCAGACCACACCACTCCTCATAGGGTTAACCCCTAACCCCTGACCCCTAACCCAACCTCTATGGGCGTGATGTCACTCCTCATAGGGTTAACCGCTAACCCTAACCCCTAACCCTAACCCAACCTCTGTGGGGACCAGTCCAGACAATATATGGGCGTGATGGAACTCCTCATAGGGTTAACCCCTATCCCCTGACCCCTAACCCCTGACCCCTAACCCCTAACCCAACCTCTGAGGGGACCAGTCCAGACCACACCACTCCTCATAGGGTTAACCCCTAACCCTAACCCCTAACCCCTAACCCAACCTCTGAGGGGACCAGTCCAGACCACACCACTCCTCATAGGGTTAACCCCTAACCCCTAACCCTAACCCAACCTCTATGGGCGTGATGTCACTCCTCATAGGGTTAACCCCTAACCCAACATCTGAGGGGACCAGTTCAGACCATATATGGGCGTGATGTCACTCCTCATGTTAACCCCTAACCCCTAACCCCTAACCCTAACCCCTAACCCTAACCCCTAACCCTAACCCTAACCCTAACCCCTAATCCAACATCTGAGGGGACCAGTCCAGACCATATATGGGCGTGATGTCACTCCTCATGTTAACCCCTAACCCCTAACCCCTAACCCTAACCCCTAACCCTAACCCCTAACCCTAACCCTAACCCTAACCCCTAATCCAACCTCTGAGGGGACCAGTCCAGACCATATATGGGCGTGATGGAACTCATCATAGGGTTAACCCCTATCCCCTAACCCCTAACCCCTAACCCTAACCCCTAACCCCTAACCCCTAACCCTAACCCCTAACCCCTAACCCAACCTATACAGTGCCTTGCGAGAGTATTCGGCCCCCTTGAACTTTTCGACCTTTTGCCACATTTCAGGCTTCAAACATAAAGATAGAAAACTGTAATTTTTTGTGAAGAATCAACAACAAGTGGGACACAATCATGAAGTGGAACGAAATTTATTGGATATTTCAAACTTTTTTAACAAATAAAAAACTGAAAAATTGGCCGTGCAAATTTATTCAGCCCCTTTACTTTCAGTGCAGCAAACTCTCTCCAGAAGTTCAGTGAGGATCTCTGAATGATCCAATGTTGACCTAAATGACTAATGATGATAAATATAATCCACCTGTGTGTAATCAAGTCTCCGTATAAATGCACCTGCTCTGTGATAGTCTCAGAGGTCCGTTTAAAGCGCAGAGAGCATCATGAAGAACAAGGAACACACCAGGCAGGTCCGAGATACTGTTGTGGAGAAGTTTAAAGCCGGATTTGGATACAAAAAGATTTCCCAAGCTTTAAACATCCCAAGGAGCACTGTGCAAGCGATAATATTGAAATGGAAGGACTATCAGACCACTGCAAATCTACGAAGACCCGGCCGTCCCTCTAAACTTTCAGCTCATACAAGGAGAAGACTGATCAGAGATGCAGCCAAGAGGCCCATGATCACTCTGGATGAACTGCAGAGATCTACAGCTGAGGTGGGAGACTGTCCATAGGACAACAATCAGTCGTATACTGCACAAATCTGGCCTTTATGGAAGAGTGGCAAGAAGAAAGCCATTTCTTAAAGATATCCATAAAAAGTGTCGTTTAAAGTTTGCCACTAGCCACCTGGGAGACACACCAAACATGTGGAAGAAGGTGCTCTGGTCAGATGAAACCAAAATCGAACTTTTTGGCAGCAATGCAAAACGTTATGTTTGGCGTAAAAGCAACACAGCTCATCACCCTGAACACACCATCCCCACTGTCAAACATGGTGGTGGCAGCATCATGGTTTGGGCCTGCTTTTCTTCAGCAGGGGCAGGGAAGATGGTTAAAATTGATGGGAAGATGGATGGAGCCAAATACAGGACCATTCTGGAAGAAAACCTGATGGAGTCTGCAAAAGACCTGAGACTGGGACGGAGATTTGTCTTCCAACAAGACAATGATCCAAAACATAAAGCAAAATCTACAATGGAATGGTTCACAAATAAACATATCCAGGTGTTAGAATGGCCAAGTCAAAGTCCAGACCTGAATCCAATCGAGAATCTGTGGAAAGAACTGAAAACTGCTGTTCACAAACGCTCTCCATCCAACCTCACTGAGCTCGAGCTGTTTTGCAAGGAGGAATGGGCAAAAATTTCAGTCTCTCGATGTGCAAAACTGATAGAGACATACCCCAAGCGACTTACAGCTGTAATCGCAGCAAAAGGTGGCGCTACAAAGTATTAACTTAAGGGGGCTGAATAATTTTGCACGCCCAATTTTTCAGTTTTTTATTTGTTAAAAAAGTTTGAAATATCCAATAAATTTCGTTCCACTTCATGATTGTGTCCCACTTGTTGTTGATTCTTCACAAAAAAATTACAGTTTTATATCTTTATGTTTGAAGCCTGAAATGTGGCAAAAGGTCGAAAAGTTCAAGGGGGCCGAATACTTTCGCAAGGCACTGTATGGGGACCAGTCCAGACCATATATGGGCGTGATGTCACTCCTCATGTTAACCCCTAACCCCTAACCCTAACCCCTAACCCTAACCCTAACCCCTAACCCAACCTCTGAGGGGACCAGTCCAGACCACACCACTCCTCATAGGGTTAACCCCTAACCCCTGACCCCTAACCCCTAACCCTAACCCAACCTCTGAGGGGACCAGTCCAGACCATATATGGGCGTGATGTCACTCCTCATAGGGTTAACCCCTAACCCCTAACCCAACATATATGGGCGTGATGGAACTCTTCATAGGCGCACATCATTTTAAAACAAGATAATGATGATCTAGTCTCTCAGTCAAGGTTTGGTTACAACTCTGGACTAATGCAAGATGGAAAGCAATGGATTGACATTGATTATTGATTTATATATTGAATTTAAAATGTTGATTAGCTGGGCATGCTGGGTAATAT
>NC_138312.1:64312500-64422500 GCF_965601325.2 Salmo salar | reverse complement strand
TCAGGGTTTAGACCCAGAGTCAGCCTCCAGGGTAAAGCATCAGGGTTTAGACCCAGAGTCAGCCTCCAGGGTAAAGCACCAGGGTTTAGTGGCTTGGTGACTTGGTTAGCTGGGTGGCTTGGTGACTTGGTTAGCTGGGTGGCTTGGTGATTTGGTTAGCTGGGTGGCTTGGTGACTTGGTCAGCTGGGTGGCTTGGTGACTTGGTTAGCTGGGTGGCTTGGTGGCTTGGTGACTTGGTTAGCTGGGTGGCTTGGTGATTTGTCCTTGGTGACAGTTGGCTGGGTGGCTTGGTGACTTGGTTAGCTGGGTGGCTTGGTTAGCTGGGTGGCTTGGTGACTTGGTTAGCTGGGTGGCTTGGTGATTTGGTTAGCTGGGTGGCTTGGTGACTTGGTTAGCTGGGTGGCTTGGTGACTTGGTTAGCTGGGTGGCTTGGTGAGTTGGTTGGCTGGGTGGCTTGGGACTTGGTTAGCTGGGTGGCTTGGTGACTTGGTTTGCTGGGTGGCTTGGTGACTTGGTTAGCTGGGTGGCTTGGTGACTTGGTTAGCTGGGTGGCTTGGTTAGCTGGGTGGCTTGGTGACTTGGTTAGCTGGGTGGCTTGGTTAGCTGGGTGGCTTGGTGACTTGGTTAGCTGGGTGGCTTGGTGACTTGGTTAGCTGGGTGGCTTGGTGACTTGGTTAGCTGGGTGGCTTGGTGATTTGTCCTTGGTGACTTGGTTAGCTGGGTGACTTGGTTAGCTGGGTGGCTTGGTGACTTGGTTAGCTGGGTGGCTTGGTGACTTGGTTAGCTGGGTGGCTTGGTGATTTGTCCTTGGTGACTTGGTTAGCTGGGTGGCTTGGTGACTTGGTTGGCTGGGTGGCTTGGTGACTTGTCCTTGGTGACTTGGTTAGCTGGGTGTCTTGGTGACTTGGTTAGCTGGGTGGCTTGGTGACTAGGTTGGCTGGGTGTCTTAGTGACTTGTCTTTGGTGATTTGTCCTTGGTGACTTGGTTGGCTGGATGAGTTGGTGACTTGGTTGGCTGGGTGTCTTAGTGACTTGGTTAGCTGGGTGGCTTGGTGACTTGGTTAGCTGGGTGGCTTGGTGACTTGGTTAGCTGGGTGGCTTGGTTAGCTGGGTGGCTTGGTGACTTGGTTAGCTGGGTGGCTTGGTGACTTGGTTAGCTGGGTGGCTTGGTTAGCTGGGTGACTTGGTGATTTAGTTAGCTGGGTGGCTTGGTTAGCTGGGTGGCTTGGAGACTTGGTTAGCTGGGTGGCTTGGTGACTTGGTTAGCTGGGTGGCTTGGTGACTTGGTTAGCTGGGTGGCTTGGTGACTTGGTTAGCTGGGTGGCTTGGTGACTTGGTTAGCTGGGTGGTTTGGTGACTTGGTTTGCTGGGTGGCTTGGTGACTTGGTTAGCTGGGTGGCTTGGTTAGCTGGGTGGCTTGGAGACTTGGGTAGCTGGGTGGCTTGGTGACTTGGTTAGCTGGGTGGCTTGGTGACTTGGTTAGCTGGGTGGCATGGTTAGCTGGGTGGCTTGGAGACTTGGGTAGCTGGGTGGCTTGGTGACTTGGTTAGCTGGGTGGCTTGGTGACTTGGTTAGCTGGGTGGCTTGGTGACTTGTCCTTGGTGACTTGGTTAGCTGGGTGGCTTGGTGACTTGGTTAGCTGGGTGGCTTGGTTAGCTGGGTGGCTTGGAGACTTGGTTAGCTGGGTGGCTTGGTGACTTGGTTAGCTGGGTGGCTTGGTGACTTGGTTAGCTGGGTGGCTTGGTGACTTGGTTAGTTGGGTGGCTTGGTGACTTGTCCTTGGTGACTTGTTTAGCTGGGTGGCTTGGTGACTTGGTTAGCTGGGTGGCTTGGTTAGCTGGGTGGCTTGGAGACTTGGTTAGCTGGGTGGCTTGGTGACTTGGTTAGCTGGGTGGCTTGGTGACTTGGTTAGCTGGGTGGCTTGGTGACTTGGTTAGCTGGGTGGCTTGGTGATTTGTCCTTGGTGACAGTTGGCTGGGTGGCTTGGTGACTTGGTTAGCTGGGTGGCTTGGTGACTTGGTTTGCTGGGTGGCTTGGTGACTTGGTTAGCTGGGTGGCTTGGTGACTTGGTTAGCTGGGTGGCTTGGTTAGCTGGGTGGCTTGGTTAGCTGGGTGGCTTGGTGACTTGGTTAGCTGGGTGGCTTGGTGATTTGTCCTTGGTGACTTGGTTAGCTGGGTGGCTTGGTGACTTGGTTGGCTGGGTGTCTTAGTGACTTGTCTTTGGTGACTTATCCTTGGTGACTTGGTTGGCTGGATGAGTTGGTGACTTGGTTGGCTGGGTGTCTTAGTGACTTGGTTAGCTGGGTGGCTTGGTTAGCTGGGTGGCTTGGTGACTTGGTTAGCTGGGTGGCTTGGTGACTTGGTTAGCTGGGTGGCTTGGTGATTTGTCCTTGGTGACTTGGTTAGCTGGGTGGCTTGGTGACTTGGTTGGCTGGGTGTCTTAGTGACTTGTCTTTGGTGACTTGTCCTTGGTGACTTGGTTGGCTGGATGAGTTGGTGACTTGGTTGGCTGGGTGTCTTAGTGACTTGGTTAGCTGGGTGGCTTGGTTAGCTGGGTGGCTTGGTGACTTGGTTAGCTGGGTGGCTTGGTGACTTGGTTAGCTGGGTGGCTTGGTGATTTGTCCTTGGTGACTTGGTTGGCTGGGTGTCTTAGTGACTTGTCTTTGGTGACTTGTCTTTGGTGTCTTGGTTGGCTGGATGACTTGTTGACTTTTGGCTGGGTGGCTTGGTGACTTGGTTGGCTGGGTGGCTTGGTGACTTGTCCTTGGTGACTTTGTTGGCTGGGTGACTTGTCCTTGATGACTTGGTGACTTGTCCTTGGTGACTTGGTGAGTTGTTCTTGGTGACTTGGTTGGCTGAGTGACTTGTCCTTGGGTTACTTGGTGAGTTGTTCTTGGTGACTTGGCTGGCTGAGTAACTTGTCCTTGGTTGATGTGAACCTGTTCATTACCCAAGGTTTATAGATTTGATTTCAAGGACTTTGCTGTGTGACTTTGCCTTGGTTGCTGAGCCTGGGGAGCTCTGAGGGGAAATAGCATCCAGAGGACTCATGCAAATTCGTACACATCATTACAGAGCACAGCATTCCCTTGATCTCGGCAGATGTGTTGTTAATCTCTCTCTCTCTCTGTCTCTCTCTCTCTCTCTCTATCGCTCTCTCTCTCTCTTTCTCTCTCTCTGTCTCTCTCTCTCTCTGTCTCTCTCTCTCTTTCTCTCTCTCTCTCTCTCAGATCTGAATGAGTGTGACTCTAGTCCGTGTGGTCAGGAGTGTGCTAACATCTATGGGTCCTACCAATGTTACTGCAGACAGGGCTTCTACCTGAAGGAAGACGGACACACCTGTGAAGGTATCACACCATGACAGCTCTACCACCATGTTACCAATAGCCTGTGTGTTTTGTATTGACATGTTTCTCTATTGCAGATATTGATGAGTGTTCCCAGAGTATTGGCAACCTGTGTGTGTTCCAGTGTGTGAACGTCCCAGGTAGCTATCAGTGTGCCTGTCCCCCTAACGGATACACCATGTCCACCACCGGACACACCTGCAGAGGTACGGACTGACCCAGCGTCTCTCACGCTTTATATACAGGGCTGTTCTATATCCTTATTTCCATATGGGCTGAGCTGTCGCAGGGGTCAGTACCTTCTGATACATATTGATAAATACCTTCTGATACATATTGATCAATACCTTCTGATACATATTGATGAATACCTTCTGATACATATTGATCAATACCTTCCATATGGGCTGAGCTGTCGCAGTGGTCAGTACCTTCTGATACATATTGATCAATACCATCTGATACATATTGATCAATACCTTCTGATACATATTGATAAATACCTTCTGATACATATTGATAAATAGCTTCTGATACATATTGATAAATACCATCTGATACATATTGATAAATACCATCTGATACATATTGATCAATACCTTCTGATACATATTGATAAATACCTTCCATATGGGCTGAGCTGTCACAGTGGTCAGTACCTTCTGATACATATTGATCAATACCATCTGATACATATTGATAAATACACACTGTTTTGTTTTAGTCTGTCTGTTGTAGATATTGATGAGTCTGTCTGTCTGTCTGTTGTAGATATTGACGAGTGTTCAACAGGAGTTCATAACTGCTCTACAGAACAGACCTGCTCCAACGTCCAGGGAGGCTACAGGTGTCTCTCTTTCTCCTGCCCTCCATATTACAGAAAGGTCTCAGATACGTGAGTACAGGGCAGTCACACACACACAACTCTCTCTCTCTCTCTCTCTCTCTCTCTCTCTCTCTCTCTCTCTCTCTCTCTCTCTCTCTCTCTCTCTCTCTCTCTCTCTCTCTCTAACCCCCTCACTCTCTCACCAATCCTCTCTCTCTAACCCCCTCTCTCTCTAACCCTCTCACCAATCCTCTCTCTCTAACCCCTTCTCTCTCTAACCCTCTCACTCTCTCCAATCCTCTCTCTCTAACCCCCTTTCTCTCTCACCCTCTCACTCTCGCTCACCCTCTCTCTCGAACCCTCATTCTCTCTCTCTCTAGCCCTCTAATCCACTCTCTCTCTCTCCCTCTCTCTCTATCTAGTCCTTTCTCGCTCTTTAACCCTAACCCTCCCCTCTCTCTAACCGTAAACCATTTTCTCTCTCACCCTAACTCTCTCCAGTCGTTGTGAGCGCAGTGGTTGTCCAGCTAACTCTGTAGACTGCCAGACCTCTCCTCTGAGAATCACCTACTACCAGCTGAGCTTCCAGACCAACATTGTCATCCCCGCTCAGATCTTCAGGATTGGCCCCTCGCCCGCCTACAGGGGAGACAACATTGCTATCTCCATCACCCACGGTAACGAGGAGAACTACTTTTCCACGCGGAAGCTGAACAGTTTTACGGGGGCGGTGTATCTGCAGCGGCAGGTGAGACAGCCGAGAGACTTCCTGATCGATGTGGAGATGAAGCTGTTGAGACAGGGAGCGTTCACTACCTTCCTGGCCCGGATATACGTCTTCATCACCTCTAACACACTGTAGAGTCTAAACACACACCATCCCAGAACAGACTGTCACCTCGCCACTTCTCTAATATTCATATGGTGCTGAACTTTATACTAGTAACTTACATATATATATATTTCATCATACGATCTTATCCAGAGCGACTTACAATATCAAGTGCATACATTTTCATAGTTTTTCATACTGGTCCTCCGTGGGAATCGAACCCACAACCCTGGCGTTATAAGGACCATGCTCTACCAACTGAGACACACACTTCATCAACTGGATTGTTACTAAAGACTAAGTCAGTCTTCTGTTTATACAAGTCTTTTATAATGTAATCTCTTTCAATGCATGTGTCTCAAGCTGAGTGGTTTGACTCTGCCAAGGTGGTCCTCAGAGTGCTAGGATCTGTCCTCCTGCTCCTTAACCTCTTGAACCTTCCAATCTCAACATGAACTTTCAGAGGTTTTGAAGCATGAGTTACTGAATAGAATGGAGAACCCTGGAGCAGTGCTTAGACCAGAGCTTGTAGACACACTGAGGGTACCTCTGTATCTCTCCTCTCTCTCTCTCTCTCCGCTCTCTCTCTCTGCTCTCTCTCTCTGCTCTCTCTCTCCGCTCTCTCTCTGCTCTCTCTCTCTCCGGTCACTCTCTCCGCTCACTCTCTCCACTCTCTCTCTCTCTCCGCTCTTACTCTCTCTCGCCGCTCACTCTCTCCGCTCACTCTCTCCGCTCTCTCTCTCTCCGCTCTGTCTCTCTCTCTCCGCTCACTCTCTCCGCTCTCTCTCTCTCCGCTCTGTCTCTCTCCGGTCACTCTCTCCGCTCTCTCTCTCTCCGCTCTGTCTCTCTCTCTCCGCTCTCTCTCTCTCCACTCACTCTCTCCGCTCTCTCTCTCTCCGCTCTGTCTCTCTCTCCGCTCTCTCTCTCTCCGCTCACTCTCTCCGCTCTCTCTCTCCGCTCTGTCTCTCTCCGCTCTCTCTCTCTCTCTCTCCGGTCACTCTCTCTGCTCTCTCTCTCTCCGCTCACTCTCTCCACTCTCTCTGAGCTCTGTTGCTCTCTCTTTCAATTCAATTCAAGGGGTTTTATTGGCATGGGAAACATATGTTTACATTGCCAAAGCAAGTGAAGTAGATAATGATAAAAGTGAAATAAACAATAAAAATGAACAGTAAACATTACACTCAGAAAAGTTACAAAAGAATAAAGACATTTCAAATGTCATATTATGTCTATATACAGTGTTGTAACAATGTGCAAATTTAAAGTACAAAAGGGAAAATAAATAAACATAAATATGGGTTGTATTTACAATGGTGTTTGTTCTTCACTAGTTGCCCTTTTCTTGTGGCAACAGGTGACAAATCCTGCTGCTGTGATGGAACACTGTGGTATTTCACCCAGTAGATATGGGAGTTTATCAAAATTGAGTTTGTTTTCGAATTCTTTGTGAGTCTGTGTAATCTGAGGGAAATTTGTGTCTCTAATATGGTCATACATTTGACAGGAAGTTAGGAAGTGCAGCTCAGTTTCCACCTCATTTTGTGGGCAGTGTGCACATAGCCTGTCTTCTCTTGAGAACCAGGTCTGCCTACGGCGGCCTTTCTCAATAGCAAGGCTATGGTCACTGAGTCTGTACATAGTCAAAGATTTCCTTAAGTTTGGGTCAGTCACAGTGGTCAGGTATTCTGCCACTGTGTACTCTCTGTTTAGGGCCAAATAACAGTCTAGTTTGCTCTGTTTTTTTGTGAATTCTTTCTAATGTGTCAAGTAATTATCTTTTTGTTTTCTCATGATTTGGTTGAGTTTAATTGTGCTGCTGTCTTGGGGGTCTGTTTGTGTTTGTGAACAGAGCCCCAGGACCAGCTTGCTTAGGGGACTCTTCTCCAGGTTCTCTGTAGGTGATGCCTTTGTTATGGAAGGTTTGGGAATTGCTTCCTTTTAGGTGGTTGTAGAATTTAACGGCTCTTTTCTGGATTTTGATAATTAGTGGGTATCGGCCTAATTCTGCTCTGCATGCATTATTTGGTGTTTTACGCTGTAAACAGAGGATATTTTTGCAGAATCCTGCATGCAGAGTCTCAATTTGGTGTTTGTCCCATTTTGTGAATTCTTGGTTGGCGAGCGGACCCCAGACCTCACAACCATAAAGGGCAATGGGTTCTATAACGGATTCAAGTATTTTTAGCCAGATCCTAATTGGTATGTCGAATTTTATGTTCCTTTTGATGGCATAGAATGCCCTTCTTGCCTTGTCTCTCAGATCGTTCACAGCTTTGTGGAAGTTACCTGTGGCGCTGATGTTTAGGCCGAGGTATGTATAGTTTTTTGTGTGCTCTAGGGCAATGGTGTCTAGACGGAATTTGTATTTGTGGACCTGGTGACTGGACCTTTTTTGGAACACCATTATTTTGGTCTTACTGAGATTTGTTGTCAGGGTCCAGGTCTGACAGAATCTGTGCAGAAGATCTAGGTGCTGCTGTAGGCCCTCCTTGGTTGGGGACAGAAGCACCAGATCATCAGCAAACAGTAGACATTTGACTTCAGGTTCTAGTAGGGTGAGGCCGGGTGCTGCAGACTGTTCTAGTGCCCTCGCCAATTCGTCGATATATATGTTGAAGAGGGTGGGGCTTAAGCTGCATCCCTGTCTCACCCCACGGCCCTGTGGGAAGAAATATGTTTTTTGCCAATTTTAACCGCAGACTTGTTGTTTGTTTACATGGATTTTATAATGTCGTATGTTTTTCCCCCAACACCACTTTCCATCAATTTTTATAGCAGACCCTCAGACCCTCATGGCAAATTGAGTCGAAAGCTTTTTTGAAATCAACAAAGCATGAGAAGACTTTGCCTTTGTTTTGGTTTGTTTGTTTGTCAGTTAGGGTGCGCAGGGTGAATATGTGGTCTGTCATATGATAATTTGGTAAAAAGCCAGTTTGACATTTGATCAGTACATTGTTTTCACTGAGGAAATGTACGAGTCTGCTGTTAATGATAATGCAGAGGATTTTCCCAAGGTTGCTGTTGACACATATCCCATGGTAGTTATTGGGGTCAAATTTGTCTCTAATTTTGTGGATTGGGGTCATCAGTCCTTGGTTCCAAATATTGGGGAAGATGCCAGAGCTGAGGATGACGTTAAAGAGTTTAAGTTTAGCCATTGGGAATTTGTTGTTTGTATATTTTATAATTTCATGTAGGATACCATCAACACCACAGGCCTTTTTGGGTTGGAGGGTTTGTATTTTGTCCTGTAGTTCATTCAATGTAATTGGAGAATCCAGTGGGTTCTGGTCGTCTTTAATAGTTGATTCTAAGATTTGTATTTTATCACGTATATGTTTTTCCTGTTTGTTCTTTGTTATAGAGCCAAAAAGATTGGAGAAGTGGTTTACCCAGACATCTCCATTCTGGATAGATAACTCTTCGTGTTGTTGTTTGTTTAGTGTTTTCCAATTTTCCCAGAAGTGGTTAGATTCTATGGATTCTTCAATTATATTGAGCTGATTTCTGACGTGCTGTTCCTTCTTTTTCCGTAGTGTATTTCTGTATCGTTTTAGTGATTCACCATAGTGAAGGCGTAGACTCTGGGTCTCAATGTTTTTGGTTGCACACGTTTCTCATTTTCTTTCTTTGCATTCTTCATCAAACCATTTGTCATTGTTGATCATTTTCTTTGGTTTTCTGTTTGAAATGTTTAGAATTGTTAGGGAAGTTGAGAGTTTAGGTTTTCTACTGCCAAGTTTACACCTTCACTATTACAGTGAAATGTTTTGTTCAGGAAGTTGTCTAAAAGGGATTGGATTTGTTGTTGTCTAATTGTTTTTTTGGTCGGTTTCCACACTACTTTCCTTCCATCTATAGCATTTCTTAATATTACTCAGTTCCTTTGGCTTTGATGCTTCATGATTTGAGTATTGCTGTGTTCTAGTAGACTGTGATTTTGTTGTGATCTGATAGGGGTGTCAGTGGACTGACTGTGAACGCTCTGAGAGACTCTGGGTTGAGGTCAGTGATAAAGTAGTCTACAGTACTGCTGCCAAGAGATGAGCTATAGGTGTACCTACCATGGGAGTCCCCTCGAAGCCTATGACTATGTACATACCCAGCGTTCGACAGAGCTGTAGGAGTTGTGACCCGTCTATGTTGGTTATGTTGTTTGTCATTTCGTTATGTTATGTTTGTCATAGTTGTGCCTAGGAGGGTATATGGGGGTGAGAATGCTGTCACCTCCAGGCAGGTGTTTGTCCCCCTGTGTGTCTCTCTGTCTCTCTCTCTCGCTCTCTCGCTCTCTCTCTCTCGCTCGCTCTCTCACTTTCAATCCAAGGGGCTTTATTGGCATGGGAAACATGTGTTAACATTGCCAAAGCAAGTGAAGTAAATAATTAACAAAAGTGAAATAAACAACAAAAATTAACAGTAAACATTACACACAACAGTTCCAAAAGAATAAAGACATTTCAAATATCATATTATGTCTATATACAGTGTTGTAACGATGTGCAAAGAGTTAAAGTACAAAAGGGAAAATAAATAAACATAAATATGGGTTGTATTTACAATGGTGTTTGTAATTCACTGGTTGCCCTTTTGTATGTTTCTCTCTCTGTCTCTCTCTCTTACTTTGTCTTTTCCTCTCCCCCGAAGCAGAGTGAGCACAGCCTGTCCTCTCTGGGCAGCTAGGTTTGTCTGTGACGACCGGTCTCTATAGCCAGACTGTCCTCTCTGGGCAGCCAGGTTTGTCTGTGACGACCAGTCTCTGTAGCCAGACTGTCCTCTCTGGGCAGCCAGACTGTCCTCTCTGGGCAGCCAGACTGTCCTCTATGAGTCTGTACCTAGTCAGTGTTTTCCTCAGTTTTCTGTCAGTCACAGTGGTCAGATAGTCTGCCACCATGTACTGTCTGTTTAGAGACAAATAGCATTGAAGTTTATTTTAATATTTTGTGGTGTCTTTCCAATAGGTGATATATTTTTGTTTTTGTTTTGTGATGATTTTGTTGGGCCAGATGTTCTGAGTGCTGTCCTGAGGCTCTATGGGGTTGGTTTGGGTTAGTGAACCAGCTGGCTGAAGGGACTCTTCTCTGGTTTCATCTCTTGACATTGTAGAGCTGTGTGATGGAATGTTTTGGGATCACTTATTTTTAGATGGTTGTAAAATTTGATGGCTCTTTTTTCTATTTGAAAAAGGAGGGGGTATTGGCCCCATTCTGCTCTACATGCGTTATTTGGAGTTTTTCTTTGCACTTCCAATACAGTCTGGCAAAACTATGCATGCAGTATTTCGATTGGATGTTTGTCCCATTTGGAAAATTCATTATTAGAGATTGGACCCCATACTTCACTGACATATAATGTCTCTTCTTGCTTTGTCTCTCAGCTCGTTCACAGCCCTGTGAAAGCTTCCTGTGTTGCTGATATTTAGTCCTAGATATGTGTAGTTTTTGGTGTGTTCTAATAGAACTGTGTCCAAATAGAATTTATATTTGTCATCCTGATTTCCGGACCTTTTTTTGGGTTATCTTTAGATTAGTTTTTTTAGGATAACTGTCAGAGGCCAGATTTGACATAACCTGTGGGAGGCAGCAGCACCAGGTCATCTGTCTACAGCAGACCCTCCTTAGTGGGAGACAGCAGCACCAGATCATCTGTCTACAGCAGACCCTCCTTAGTGGGAGACAGCAGCACCAGGTCATCTGTCTACAGCAGACCCTCCTTAGTGGGAGACAGCAGCACCAGGTCATCTGTCTACAGCAGACCCTCCTTAGTGGGAGGCAGCAGCACCAGGTCATCTGTCTACAGCAGACCCTCCTTAGTGGGAGACAGCAGCACCAGGTCATCTGTCTACAGCAGACACTTGATTTCAGTGTTGTGTAGGGTGAAACCAGGTGCTGCAGATTCTTCTAATGTTTTGGCCAATTCATTAATGTAGATGTTAAATAGTGTTGGACTTATTGGGCAGCCCTGTTTCACTCCCCGTCCCTGAGAGAAGAAGTCTGTTTTCTTGTTGGCAATTTTAACCGCACATTTGTTTTTAGTGTACATTGATTTAATAACATCATATGTTTTCCCTCCAATACCACTTTCTATTTGTTTATAAAAAAACTTTGTGCCAAATTCTTTCTTGAAGAATACAAAATACGAGTAGATCGTGCCTTTGTTTTGGTTTGCTTGATTGTCAATTAGAGTGTGGAGGGTGGAATTGTGGTCTGTTAAAAATCCAATCTGTCTCCTACTTAGGACGTTGTGTTCATCAAGGAAATTATGTAGTCTGCTATTTATGATTCTGATTTTCCCAAAGTTGCTGTTAACGCAAATTCCTCTGTAATTATTTGGGTCAAATTTGTCTCCATTTTTATAGATTGGTGTGATCAATCCCTGATTCCAAATATCGATGAAAATACCTGCAGTGAGGATAATGTTGAAGAGTTTGAGTATAGCTGTCACGTCCTGACCAGTAAAGGGGTTATTTGTTCATATAGTTTGGTCAGGACGTGGCAGGGGGTATTTGTTTTGAGTGGTTCAGGGTGGTTGTGTATGTAGAGGGGTATTTGATTTATTAGTCCAGGGTTTTGGTTATTGTTCTATGTTAGTTTATTTCTATGTTCAGTCTAGTCGTTTGTATTTCTATGTTTAGCTAATTGGTGTCGGGGCTTTCAGTTGGAGGCAGCTGTCTATCGTTGCCTCTGATTGAAGGTCCTATAAATAGGAATGTGTTTGTCATGGGATTTTTGTGGGAGATTGTTTCTTGTTTAGCTGTATGCCTGACGAGACTGTCCAGTTCGTTTGTTTATGTATACGTTGTTTGTGTTTTCCTTCTTATTTTGCCTAGGTAAATAACGGTAAAATAAAATGTTTTTATTTCCTTCTTATTTTGCCTAGTTAAATAACGGTAAAATGTATATTTCACCTTTATTTAACTTGGCAGGTCAGTTAAGAACAAATTCTTATTTTCAATGACGGCCTAGGAACATTGGGTTAACTGCCTTGTCCAGGGGCAGAACGACACATTTGTACGTTGTAGATGTTTACCTTGTCAGCTCGGGGATTTGATCTTGCAACCTTTCAGTTACTAGTCCAACACTCTAACCACTAGGCTACCTGCTACTTGAACTCTGTGAAGCATTTATTTGGGCTGCAATTTCTGAGGCTGGTAACTCTAATGAACTTATCCTCTGCAGCAGAGGTAACTCTGGGTCTTCCTTTCCTGTGGCGGTCCTCATGAGAGCCAGTTTCATCATAGCACTTGATGGATTTTGCGACTGCACTAGAAGAAACTTTCAACGTTCTTGACATTTTCCGGATTGACTGACGTTCTTGTCTTAAAGTAATGATGGACTGTTGTTTCTCTTTGTTTATTTGATCTGTTCTTGCCATAATGTGGACTTGGTCTTTTACCAAATAGGGCTATCTTCTGTATACCATCCCTACCTTGTCACAACACAACCGATTGGCTCAAACTCATTAAGAAGGAAAGAAATTCCACAAATTAACTTTAACAAGGCACACCTATTAATTGAAATGTAATCCAGGTTACTACCTCATTAAGCTGGTTGAGAGAATGCCAAGAGTGTGAAAAGCTGTCATCAAGGCAAAGGATGGCTACTTTGAAAAATCTGAAATATAAAATATATTTTGATTTGTTTAACACCTGGTTACTACATGATTCCATATCTGTTATTTCATAGTTTTGGTGTCTTCACTATTATTGAATGAGTAGGTTTTTCTTTATTTTTACTATTTTCTGTTTACTGAGGAGTGTCTTCTGTCTGGCTACCATAAAGGCCTGATTGGTGGAGTGCTGCAGAGATGGTTGTCCTTCTGGAAGCTCAGAGTGACCATCGGGTTCTTGTTTACCTTCAAGACCCTTCTCCCCAGATTGCTCAGTTTGGTCGGGCGACCAGCTCTAGGAAGAGTCTTGGTGGTTCCAAACTTCTTCCATTTAAGAATGATGGAGGCCACTGTGTTCTTTGGGACCTTCAATGCTGCATACATTTTTGGTTCCTTTCCCCAGATCTGTGCCTCGACACAATCCTGTCTCGGAGGTCTACAGACAATTCCTTTGACCTCATGGCTTGGTTTTTGCTCTGACATGCACTGTGAACTGTGGGACCTTATATAGACAGGTGTGTGCCTTTCCAAATCATGTCCAATCAATTGAATTTACCACAGGTGGACTCCAAGTTGTAGAAGCATCTCAAGGATGATCAATGGAAACAGGATGCACCTGAGCTCAATTTTGAGTCTCATAGTAACAGGTCTGAATACCTATGTAAATAAGGTACACTACCGTTCAAAAGTTTGGGGTCACATAGAAATGTCCTTGTTTTTGAAAGAAAAGCATTTTTTTTTGTCCATTAAAATAACATCAATTTCATCAGAAATACAGTGTAGACCTTGTTAATGTTGTAAATGACTATTGTAGCTGGAAACGGCAGATTTTTTTATGGAATATCTACATAGGCGTACAGAGGCCCATTATCAGCAACCATCACTCCTGTGTTCCAATGGCACGTTGTGTTAGCTAATCCAAGTTTATAATTTTAAAAGGCTAATTGATCATTAGAAAACCCTTTTGCAATTATGTTAGCATAGCTGAAAACCTTTCTAAACAAAGAAGCAATAAAACTGGCCGCCTTTAGACTAGTTGAGTATCTGGAGCATCAGCTGAAAACTGTCGTGGTGAAGCAATACAATAGAAGCAATACAACTGGCTTTGTGCTTTTCTTTCAAAAACAAGGACATTTCTAAGTGACTCCAAACTTTTGAACGGTAGTATATACAATGAGGGAAAAAAGTATTTGATCCCCTGCTGATTTTGTACGTTTGCCCACTGACAAAGAAATGATCAGTCTATAATTTTAAATGCAGGTGTATTGAACAGTGAGAGACAGAATAACAACCAAAAAATCCAGAAAAACGCATGTCAAAAAATGTTATAAATTGATTTGCATTTTAATGAGGGAAATAAGTATTTGACCCCCTCTCAATCAGAAAGATTTCTGGCTCCCAGGTGTCTATTATACAGGTAATGAGCTGAGATTAGAAGCACACTTTTAAAGGGAGTGCTCCTAATCTCAGTTTATTACCTGTATAAAAGACACCTGTCCACAGAAGCAATCAATCAATCAGATTGCAAACTCTCCACCATGGCCAAGACCAAAGAGCTCTCCAAGGATGTCAGGGACAAGATTGTAGACCTACACAAGGCTGGAATGGGCTACAAGACCATCGCCAAGCAGCTTGGTGAGAAGGTGACAACATTTGGTGCGATTATTCGCAAATGGAAGAAACACAAAAGAACTGGCAATCTCCCTCGGCCTGGGGCTCCATGCAAGATCTCACCTCGTGGAGTTGCAATGATCATGAGAACAGTGAGGAATCAGCCCAGAACTACACGGGAGGATCTTGTCAATGATCTCAAGGCAGCTGGGACCATAGTCACCAAGATAACAATTGGTAACACACTACGCCGTGAAGGACTGAAATCCTGCAGCGCCCGCAAGGTCCCCCTGCTCAAGAAAGCACATATACATGCCCGTCTGAAGTTTGCCAATGAAAATCTGAATGATTCAGAGGACAACTGGATGAAAGTGTTGTGGTCAGATGAGACCAAAATTGAGCTCTTTGGCATCAACTCAACTCGCCGTGTTTGGAGGAGGAGGAATGCTGCCTATGACCCCAAGAACACCATCCCCACCGTCAAACATGGAGGTGGAAACATTATGCTTTGGGGGTGTTTTTCTGCTAAGGGGACAGGACAACTTCACCGCATCAAAGGGACGATGGACGGGGCCATGTACCGTCAAATCTTGGGTGAGAACCTCCTTCCCTCAGCCAGGGCATTGAAAATGGGTCGTGGATGGGTATTCCAGCATGACAATGACTCAAAACACACAGCCAAGGCAACAAAGGAGTGGCTCAAGAAGAAGCACATTAAGGTCCTGGAGTGGCCTAGCCAGTCTCCAGACCTTAATCCCATAGAAAATCTGTGGAGGGAGCTGAAGGTTCGAGTTGCCAAACGTCAGCCTCGAAACCTTAATGACTTGGAGAAGACCTGCAAAGAGGAGTTGGACAAAATCCCTCCTGAGATGTGTGCAAACCTGGTGGCCAACTACAAGAAACGTCTGACCTCTGATTGCCAACAATGGTTTTGCCACCAAGTACTAAGTCATGTTTTGCAGAGGGGTCAAATACTTATTTCCCTCATTAAAATGCAAATCATTTTATAACATTTTTGACATGCGTTTTTCTGGATTTTTTTGTTGTTGTTATTCTGTCTCTCACTGTTCAAATAAACCTACCATTAAAATTATAGACTGATCATTTCTTTGTCAGTGGGCAAACGTACAAAATCAGCAGGGGATCAAATACTTTTTTCCCTCACTGTAACTGTTTTCACTTTGTCATTATGAGGGGTTGTGTTTTTTTTAATGTAATCCATTGTAGAATAAGGCTGTAACAAAACAAAATGTGGAAAAAGAGAAGAGGTTCGAATACTTTCCGAATGCACTGTGCCTGCCTTGATGTTATAGCCAGTGGAAACTTCTAGCTGAAAACATGCTCCCAAATGGCAGAATGTGTCATAAATCATGTGTTGACTGATGGAATTGGGAGATGTGGATCACAAGCCCAACTATGGGGTCTCAGGTTAAGATTCTGTCCCGTCAGAGCTCCATGTGACTGACTGGCTGACTGGCTGACTGACTGACTGACTGGCTGACTGGCTGCCTGAATGAATCACTTATATACTGACTGACTGACTGACTGCCTATCTGACTGACTGACTGACTGACTGACTGCCTGACTGACTGACTGACTGACTGAATGAATCACTTATATACTGACTGACTGACTGACTGACTGACTGCCTGACTGACTGACTGACTGACTGACTGACTGCCTGACTGACTGACTGACTGACTGACTGACTGGCTGACTGTCTGCCTGAATGAATCACTTGTAGACTGACTGACTGACTGACTGACTGACTGACTGGCTGACTGCCTATCTGACTGTCTGCCTGAATGAATCACTTGTAGACTGACTGACTGACTGACTGACTGACTGACTGGCTGACTGCCTATCTGACTGTCTGCCTGAATGAATCACTTGTATACTGACTGACTGGCTGACTGACTGGCTGGCTGGCTGACTGACTGGCTGGCTGGCTGGCTGGCTGGCTGGCTGGCTGACTGACTACCTGAATGACCGCATGTGTCTCTTGCCATGAGCAGACTGACTAAATTGTGACCATCCTCTGTGAATGGTCTGTACAACAGGACATGAGGTCATCACTCTTGACTGTAGTTGTACTTGAAGTCTCCACGTGATAAAAGTGTTTGCCACTAGATAATGATACTAACCACTAATCTGTCAGAGTGGGTCCTCTCTAGATAATGATACTAACCACTAATCTGTCAGAGTGGGTCCTCTCTAGATAATGATACTAACCACTAATCTGTCAGAGTGGGTCCTCTCTAGATAATGATACTAACCACTAATCTGTCAGAGTGGGTCCTCTCTAGATAATGATACTAACCACTAATCTATCAGAGTGGGTCCTCTCTAGATAATGATATGACCACTAATCTGTCAGAGTGGGTCCTCTCTAGATAATGATACTAACCACTAATCTGTCAGTGGGTCCTCTCTAGATAATGATACTAACCACTAATCTGTCAGAGTGGGTCCTCTCTAGATAATGATACTAACCACTAATCTGTCAGAGTGGGTCCTCTCTAGATAATGATACTAACCACTAATCTGTCAGAGTGGGTCCTCTCTAGATAATGATACTAACCACTAATCTATCAGAGTGGGTCCTCTCTAGATAATGATACTAACCACTAATCTGTCAGTGGGTCCTCTCTAGATAATGATACTAACCACTAATCTGTCAGAGTGGGTCCTCTCTAGATAATGATACTAACCACTAATCTGTCAGAGTGGGTCCTCTCTAGATAATGATACTAACCACTAATCTATCAGAGTGGGTCCTCTCTAGATAATGATATGACCACTAATCTGTCAGAGTGGGTCCTCTCTAGATAATGATACTAACCACTAATCTGTCAGTGGGTCCTCTCTAGATAATGATACTAACCACTAATCTATCAGAGTGGGTCCTCTCTAGATAATGATACTAACCACTAATCTGTCAGTGGGTCCTCTCTAGATAATGATACTAACCACTAATCTGTCAGAGTGGGTCCTCTCTAGATAATGATACTAACCACTAATCTGTCAGAGTGGGTCCTCTCTAGATAATGATACTAACCACTAATCTGTCAGAGTGGGTCCTCTCTAGATAATGATACTAACCACTAATCTGTCAGAGTGGGTCCTCTCTAGATAATGATACTAACCACTAATCTGTCAGAGTGGGTCCTCTCTAGATAATGATACTAACCACTAATCTGTCAGAGTGGGTCCTCTCTAGATAATGATACTAACCACTAATCTATCAGAGTGGGTCCTCTCTAGATAATGATATGACCACTAATCTGTCAGAGTGGGTCCTCTCTAGATAATGATACTAACCACTAATCTGTCAGTGGGTCCTCTCTAGATAATGATACTAACCACTAATCTGTCAGAGTGGGTCCTCTCTAGATAATGATACTAACTGCTAATCTGTCAGAGTGGGTCCTCTCTAGATAATGATACTAACCACTAATCTGTCAGAGTGGGTCCTCTCTAGATAATGATACTAACCACTAATCTGTCAGAGTGGGTCCTCTCTAGATAATGATACTAACCACTAATCTATCAGAGTGGGTCCTCTCTAGATAATGATACTAACCACTAATCTGTCAGAGTGGGTCCTCTCTAGATAATGATATGACCACTAATCTGTCAGAGTGGGTCCTCTCTAGATAATGATACTAACCACTAATCTGTCAGAGTGGGTCCTCTCTAGATAATGATACTAACCACTAATCTGTCAGAGTGGGTCCTCTCTAGATAATGATACTAACCACTAATCTGTCAGAGTGGGTCCTCTCTAGATAATGATACTAACCACTAATCTGTCAGAGTGGGTCCTCTCTAGATAATGATACTAACCACTAATCTGTCAGAGTGGGTCCTCTCTAGATAATGATATGACCACTAATCTGTCAGAGTGGGTCCTCTCTAGATAATGATACTAACCACTAATCTGTCAGAGTGGGTCCTCTCTAGATAATGATACTAACCACTAATCTGTCAGAGTGGGTCCTCTCTAGATAATGATACTAACCACTAATCTGTCAGAGTGGGTCCTCTCTAGATAATGATACTAACCACTAATCTGTCAGAGTGGGTCCTCTCTAGATAATGATATGACCACTAATCTGTCAGAGTGGGTCCTCTCTAGATAATGATACTAACCACTAATCTGTCAGAGTGGGTCCTCTCTAGATAATGATACTAACCACTAATCTGTCAGAGTGGGTCCTCTCTAGATAATGATACTAACCACTAATCTATCAGAGTGGGTCCTCTCTAGATAATGATACTAACCACTAATCTGTCAGTGGGTCCTCTCTAGATAATGATACTAACCACTAATCTGTCAGAGTGGGTCCTCTCTAGATAATGATACTAACCACTAATCTGTCAGTGGGTCCTCTCTAGATAATGATACTAACTGCTAATCTGTCAGAGTGGGTCCTCTCTAGATAATGATACTAACTGCTAATCTGTCAGAGTGGGTCCTCTCTAGATAATGATACTAACCACTAATCTGTCAGAGTGGGTCCTCTCTAGATAATGATACTAACCACTAATCTGTCAGAGTGGGTCCTCTCTAGATAATGATACTAACCACTAATCTGTCAGAGTGGGTCCTCTCTAGATAATGATACTAACCACTAATCTGTCAGAGTGGGTCCTCTCTAGATAATGATACTAACCACTAATCTGTCAGAGTGGGTCCTCTCTAGATAATGATACTAACCACTAATCTGTCAGAGTGGGTCCTCTCTAGATAATGATACTAACCACTAATCTGTCAGAGTGGGTCCTCTCTAGATAATGATACTAACTGCTAATCTGTCAGAGTGGGTCCTCTCTAGATAATGATACTAACCACTAATCTGTCAGAGTGGGTCCTCTCTAGATAATGATACTAACCACTAATCTGTCAGAGTGGGTCCTCTCTAGATAATGATACTAACCACTAATCTGTCAGAGTGGGTCCTCTCTAGATAATGATACTAACCACTAATCTATCAGAGTGGGTCCTCTCTAGATAATGATATGACCACTAATCTGTCAGAGTGGGTCCTCTCTAGATAATGATACTAACCACTAATCTGTCAGTGGGTCCTCTCGAGATAATGATACTAACCACTAATCTGTCAGAGTGGGTCCTCTCTAGATAATGATACTAACTGCTAATCTGTCAGAGTGGGTCCTCTCTAGATAATGATACTAACCACTAATCTGTCAGAGTGGGTCCTCTCTAGATAATGATACTAACCACTAATCTGTCAGAGTGGGTCCTCTCTAGATAATGATACTAACCACTAATCTGTCAGAGTGGGTCCTCTCTAGATAATGATACTAACCACTAATCTGTCAGAGTGGGTCCTCTCTAGATAATGATATGACCACTAATCTGTCAGAGTGGGTCCTCTCTAGATAATGATACTAACCACTAATCTGTCAGAGTGGGTCCTCTCTAGATAATGATACTAACCACTAATCTGTCAGAGTGGGTCCTCTCTAGATAATGATACTAACCACTAATCTGTCAGAGTGGGTCCTCTCTAGATAATGATACTAACCACTAATCTGTCAGAGTGGGTCCTCTCTAGATAATGATATGACCACTAATCTGTCAGAGTGGGTCCTCTCTAGATAATGATACTAACCACTAATCTGTCAGAGTGGGTCCTCTCTAGATAATGATACTAACCACTAATCTGTCAGAGTGGGTCCTCTCTAGATAATGATACTAACCACTAATCTATCAGAGTGGGTCCTCTCTAGATAATGATACTAACCACTAATCTGTCAGTGGGTCCTCTCTAGATAATGATACTAACCACTAATCTGTCAGAGTGGGTCCTCTCTAGATAATGATACTAACCACTAATCTGTCAGTGGGTCCTCTCTAGATAATGATACTAACTGCTAATCTGTCAGAGTGGGTCCTCTCTAGATAATGATACTAACTGCTAATCTGTCAGAGTGGGTCCTCTCTAGATAATGATACTAACCACTAATCTGTCAGAGTGGGTCCTCTCTAGATAATGATACTAACCACTAATCTGTCAGAGTGGGTCCTCTCTAGATAATGATACTAACCACTAATCTGTCAGAGTGGGTCCTCTCTAGATAATGATACTAACCACTAATCTGTCAGAGTGGGTCCTCTCTAGATAATGATACTAACCACTAATCTGTCAGAGTGGGTCCTCTCTAGATAATGATACTAACTGCTAATCTGTCAGAGTGGGTCCTCTCTAGATAATGATACTAACCACTAATCTGTCAGAGTGGGTCCTCTCTAGATAATGATACTAACTGCTAATCTGTCAGAGTGGGTCCTCTCTAGATAATGATACTAACCACTAATCTGTCAGAGTGGGTCCTCTCTAGATAATGATACTAACCACTAATCTGTCAGAGTGGGTCCTCTCTAGATAATGATACTAACCACTAATCTGTCAGAGTGGGTCCTCTCTAGATAATGATACTAACCACTAATCTGTCAGAGTGGGTCCTCTCTAGATAATGATACTAACCACTAATCTGTCAGAGTGGGTCCTCTCTAGATAATGATACTAACCACTAATCTGTCAGTGGGTCCTCTCTAGATAATGATACTAACCACTAATCTGTCAGAGTGGGTCCTCTCTAGATAATGATACTAACCACTAATCTGTCAGTGGGTCCTCTTCACAACATTTTCCCATTGGATGGCTGATACAAAAGCTGACCACTAGGGGGGGCTGTACTGACGTTAACCACAACATCACACTGTCCTTCAGGTTATAGTGACTAAAGACTAGGAGAACAGTAATATGAATGACAAATGAGAAAAATCAACAACGAAATGACAAAATAAAAATAAAAAATACATAAATATCAAATAACAAAGTCAAGGGTATATTTTCTGAAACAGGGAGAACTATTGTAATGTTAAATCCATAACATTTGTCAGTGAACAAGCGGTAGGTTAATAGAAATGCCCATTAGTTAATTTACATGGTGTTAGCGGGGTTCATCAAACTCCAGGCTGCTTCATTATGTGACGCTATGATGCTTGAGTCTTCCTCAAGGAAGACTGTTAACGTAGTAAAACACAAAAAAAATAGTCTGGAAATGGGAGGAGCCTTCCTGTTTTCAAGGACAAGTTTAACCGTCCTGAGAGACACTATATATACAGCAGTATGACGACACCCCTTCATCCACTATATATACAGCAGTATGACGACACCCCTTCATACACTATATATACAGCAGTATGACGACACCCCTTCATCCACTATATATACAGCAGTATGAGGACACCCCTTCATTCACTATATATACAGCAGTATGAGGACACCCCTTCATACACTATATATACAGCAGTATGAGGACACCCCTTCATACACTATATATACAGAAGTATGAGGACACCCCTTCATACACTATATATACAGCAGTATGAGGACACCCCTTCATACACTATATATACAGCAGTATGAGGACACCCCTTCATTCACTATATATACAGCAGTATGAGGACACCCCTTCATACACTATATATACAGCAGTATGAGGACACCCCTTCATACACTATATATACAGCAGTATGAGGACACCCCTTCATTCACTATATATACAGCAGTATGAGGACACCCCTTCATACACTATATATACATCAGTATGAGGACACCCCTTCATACACTATATATACAGCAGTATGAGGACACCCCTTCATCCACTATATATACAGCAGTATGTGGACACCCCTTCATACACTATATATACAGCAGTATGAGGACACCCCATCATACACTATATATACAGCAGTATGTGGACACCCCTTCATACACTATATATACAGCAGTATGAGGACACCCCTTCATACACTATATATACAGCAGTATGAGGACACCCCTTCATTCACTATATATACAGCAGTATGAGGACACCCCTTCATACACTATATATACAGCAGTATGAGGACACCCCTTCATTCACTATATATACAGCAGTATGAGGACACCCATTCATTCACTATATATACAGCAGTATGAGGACACCCCTTCATACACTATATATACAGCAGTATGAGGACACCCCTTCATCCACTATATATACAGCAGTATGAGGACACCCCTTCATACACTATATATACAGCAGTATGAGGACACCCCTTCACACACTATATATACAGCAGTATGAGGACACCCCTTCATACACTATATATACAGCAGTATGAGGACACCCCTTCATCCACTATATATACAGCAGTATGAGGACACCCCTTCATACACTATATATACAGCAGTATGAGGACACCCCTTCATCCACTATATATACAGCAGTATGTGGACACCCCTTCATACACTATATATACAGCAGTATGAGGACACCCCATCATACACTATATATACAGCAGTATGTGGACACCCCTTCATACACTATATATACAGCAGTATGAGGACACCCCTTCATACACTATATATACAGCAGTATGAGGACACCCCTTCATTCACTATATATACAGCAGTATGAGGACACCCCTTCATACACTATATATACAGCAGTATGAGGACACCCCTTCATTCACTATATATACAGCAGTATGAGGACACCCCTTCATTCACTATATATACAGCAGTATGAGGACACCCATCATACACTATATATACAGCAGTATGAGGACACCTCTTCATCCACTAAATATACAGCAGTATGAGGACACCCCTTCATACACTATATATACAGCAGTATGAGGACACCCCTTCACACACTATATATACAGCAGTATGAGGACACCCCTTCATCCACTATATATACAGCAGTATGAGGACACCCCTTCATACACTATATATACAGCAGTATGAGTACACCCCTTCATACACTATATATACAGCAGTATGTGGACACCCCTTCATTCACTATATATACAGCAGTATGAGGACACCCCTTCATACACTATATATACAGCAGTATGAGGACACCCCTTCATCCACTATATATACAGCAGTATGAGGACACCCCTTCATACACTATATATACAGCAGTATGAGGACACCCCTTCATACACTATATATACAGCAGTATGTGGACACCCCTTCATTCACTATATATACAGCAGTATGAGGACACCCCTTCATACACTATATATACAGCAGTATGTGGACACCCCTTCATTCACTATATATACAGCAGTATGTGGACACCCCTTCATCCACTATATATACAGCAGTATGAGAACACCCCTTCATACACTATATATACAGCAGTATGAGGACACCCCTTCATTCACTATATATACAGCAGTATGAGGACACCCCTTCATACACTATATATACAGCAGTATGTGGACACCCCTTCATACACTATATATACAGCAGTATGAGGACACCCCTTCATACACTATATATACAGCAGTATGAGGACACCCCTTCATTCACTATATATACAGCAGTATGAGGACACCCCTTCATACACTATATATACAGCAGTATGTGGACACCCCTTCATACACTATATATACAGCAGTATGAGGACACCCCTTCATCCACTATATATACAGCAGTATGAGGACACCCCTTCATCCACTATATATACAGCAGTATGAGGACACCCCTTCATCCACTATGTATACAGCAGTATGAGGACACCCCTTCATCCACTATATATACAGCAGTATGAGGACACCCCTTCATCCACTATATATACAGCAGTATGAGGACACCCCTTCATCCACTATATATACAGCAGTATGAGGACACCCCTTCATTCACTATATAAACAGCAGTATGAGGACACCCCTTCATACACTATATATACAGCAGTATGAGGACACCCCTTCATACACTATATATACAGCAGTATGAGGACACCCCTTCATCCACTATATATACAGCAGGATGAGGACACCCCTTCATCCACTATATATACAGCAGTATGTGGACACCCCTTCATCCACTATATATACAGCAGTATGAGGACACCCCTTCATCCACTATATATACAGCAGTATGTGGACACCCCTTCATACACTATATATACAGCAGTATGCGGACACCCCTTCATACACTATATATACAGCAGTATGTGGACACCCCTTCATACACTATATATACAGCAGTATGTGGACACCCCTTCATACACTATAAATACAGCAGTATGTGGACACCCCTTCATACACTATATATACAGCAGTATGTGGACACCCCTTCATACACTATATATACAGCAGTATGAGGACACCCCTTCATACACTATATATACAGCAGTATGTGGACACCCCTTCATCCACTATATATACATTAGTGTGTGGACACCCCTTCATACACTATACAGTTGAAGTCGGAAGTTTACATACACTTATGTTGGAGTCAGTAAAACTTGTTTTTCAACCACTCCACAAATTTCTTGTTAACAAACTATAGATTTGGCAAGTCGGTTAGGACATCTACTTTGTGCATGACACAAGTCATTTGTCCAACAATTGTTTACAGACAGATTATTTCACTTATAATTCACTGTATCACAATTCCAGTGGGTCAGAAGTTTACCTACACTAAGTTGACTGTGCCTTTAAACAGCTTGGAAAATTCCAGAAAATGATGTCATGGCTTTAGAAGCTTCTGATAGGCTAATTGACATCATTTGAGTCAATTGGAGGTGTACCTGTGGATGTATTTCAAGGCCTACCTTCAAACTCAGTGTCTCTTTGCTTGACATCATGGGAAAATCAAAAGAAATCAGCCAAGACCTCAGAAAAACAATTGTAGACCTCCACAAGTCTGGTTCATCCTTGGGAACAATTTCCAAATGCCTGAAGCTACCATATTCATCTGTATAAACAATAATATGCAAGTATAAACACCATGGGACCACGCAGCCGTCATACCGCTCAGGAAGGAGACGCGTTCTGTCTCCTAGAGATGAACGTACTTTGGTGCGAAAAGTGCAAATCAATCCCAGAACAATAGCGAAGGACCTTGTGAAGATGCTGGAGGAAACAGGTACAAAAGTATCTATATCCACAGTAAAACGAGTCCTATATTGACATAACCTGAAAGGCCGCTCAGCAAGGAAGAAGCCACTGCTCCAAAACCACCATAAAAAAGCCAGACTACGGTTTGCAACTGCACATGGGACAAAGATTGTACTTTTTTTGGAGAAATGTACTCTGGTCTGATGAAACAAAAATAGAACTGTTTGGCTATAATGACCATCGTTATGTTTGGAGGAAAATGGGGGATGCTCGCAAGCCGAAGAACACCATCCCAACCGTGAAGCACGGGGGTGGCAGCATCATGTTGTGGGCGTGCTTTGCTGCAGGAGGGACTGGTGAACTTCACAAAATAGATTGCATAATGAGAGTGGAAAATTAGGTGGATATATTGAAGCAACATCTCAAGACATCAGTCAGGAAGTTAAAGCTTGGTCGCAAATGGGTCTTCCAAATGGATAATGACCCCAAGCATACTTCCAAAGTTGTGGCAAAATGGCTTAAGGACAACAAAGTCAAGGTATTGGAGTGGCCATCACAAAGCCCTGAACTCAATCCCATAGCAAATGTTTGGGCAGAACTGAAAAAGAGTGTGCGAGCAAGGAGGCCTACAAACCTGACTCAGTTACACCAGCTCTGTCAGGAGGAATGGGCCAAAATTCACCCAGCTTATTGTGGGAAGCTTGTGGAAGGCTACCCGAAATGTTTGACCCAAGTTAAACAATTTAAAGGCAATGCTACCAAATACTAATTGAGTGTATGTAAACTTCTGACCCACTGGGAATGTGATGAAAGAAATAAAAGCTGAAATAAATCATTCTCTCTACTATTATTCTGACATTTCACATTCTTAAAATAAAGTGGTGATCCTAACTGACCTAAGACAGGGAATGTTTACTAGGATTAAATGTCAGGAATTGTGAAAAAGGTGAATGTATTTGGCTAAGGTGTATGTAAACTTCCGACTACAACTATATATACAGCAGTATGAGGACACCCCTTCATTCACTATATATACAGCAGTATAAGGACACCCCTTCATTCACTATATATACAGCAGTATGAGGACACCCCTTCATTCACTATATATACAGCAGTATGAGGACACCCCTTCATACACTATATATACAGCAGTATGAGGACACCCCTTCATCCACTATATATACAGCAGTATGAGGACACCCCTTCATACACTATATATACAGCAGTATGAGGACACCCCTTCATACACTATATATACAGCAGTATGAGGACACCCCTTCATATACAGCAGTATGAGGACACCACTTCATACACTATATACACAGCAGTATGAGGACACCCCTTCATACACTATATATACAGCAGTATGAGGACACCCCTTCATCCACTATATATACAGCAGTATGAGGACACCCCTTCATACACTATATATACAGCAGTATGAGGACACCCCTTCATACACTATATATACAGCAGTATGAGGACACCCCTTCATATACAGCAGTATGAGGACACCACTTCATACACTATATACACAGCAGTATGAGGACACCCCTTCATCCACTATATATACAGCAGTATGAGGACACCCCTTCATACACTATATATACAGCAGTATGAGGACACCCCTTCATACACTATATATACAGCAGTATGTGGACACCCCTTCATACACTATATATACAGCAGTATGAGGACACCCCTTCATCCACTATATACACAGCAGTATGAGGACACCCCTTCATACACTATATATACAGCAGTATGTGGACACCCCTTCATTCACTATATATACAGCAGTATGAGGACACCCCTTCATACACTATATATACAGCAGTATGAGGACACCCCTTCATCCACTATATATACAGCAGTATGAGGACACCCCTTCATACACTATATATACAGCAGTATGAGGACACCCCTTCATACACTATATATACAGCAGTATGTGGACACCCCTTCATTCACTATATATACAGCAGTATGAGGACACCCCTTCATACACTATATATACAGCAGTATGTGGACACCCCTTCATTCACTATATATACAGCAGTATGTGGACACCCCTTCATCCACTATATATACAGCAGTATGAGAACACCCCTTCATACACTATATATACAGCAGTATGAGGACACCCCTTCATTCACTATATATACAGCAGTATGAGGACACCCCTTCATACACTATATATACAGCAGTATGTGGACACCCCTTCATACACTATATATACAGCAGTATGAGGACACCCCTTCATACACTATATATACAGCAGTATGAGGACACCCCTTCATACACTATATATACAGCAGTATGAGGACACCCCTTCATTCACTATATATACAGCAGTATGAGGACACCCCTTCATACACTATATATACAGCAGTATGTGGACACCCCTTCATCCACTATATATACAGCAGTATGAGGACACCCCTTCATCCACTATATATACAGCAGTATGAGGACACCCCTTCATCCACTATGTATACAGCAGTATGAGGACACCCCTTCATCCACTATATATACAGCAGTATGAGGAAACCCCTTCATCCACTATATATACAGCAGTATGAGGACACCCCTTCATCCACTATATATACAGCAGTATGAGGACACCCCTTCATTCACTATATATACAGCAGTATGAGGACACCCCTTCATACACTATATATACAGCAGTATGAGGACACCCCTTCATACACTATATATACAGCAGTATGAGGACACCCCTTCATCCACTATATATACAGCAGGATGAGGACACCCCTTCATCCACTATATATACAGCAGTATGTGGACACCCCTTCATCCACTATATATACAGCAGTATGAGGACACCCCTTCATCCACTATATATACAGCAGTATGTGGACACCCCTTCATACACTATATATACAGCAGTATGCGGACACCCCTTCATACACTATATATACAGCAGTATGTGGACACCCCTTCATACACTATATATACAGCAGTATGTGGACACCCCTTCATACACTATATATACAGCAGTATGTGGACACCCCTTCATACACTATATATACAGCAGTATGTGGACACCCCTTCATACACTATATATACAGCAGTATGAGGACACCCCTTCATACACTATATATACAGCAGTATGTGGACACCCCTTCATCCACTATATATACATTAGTGTGTGGACACCCCTTCATACACTATACAGTTGAAGTCGGAAGTTTACATACACTTATGTTGGAGTCAGTAAAACTTGTTTTTCAACCACTCCACAAATTTCTTGTTAACAAACTATAGATTTGGCAAGTCGGTTAGGACATCTACTTTGTGCATGACACAAGTCATTTGTCCAACAATTGTTTACAGACAAATTATTTCACTTATAATTCACTGTATCACAATTCCAGTGGGTCAGAAGTTTACCTACACTAAGTTGACTGTGCCTTTAAACAGCTTGGAAAATTCCAGAAAATGATGTCATGGCTTTAGAAGCTTCTGATAGGCTAATTGACATCATTTGAGTCAATTGGAGGTGTACCTGTGGATGTATTTCAAGGCCTACCTTCAAACTCAGTGTCTCTTTGCTTGACATCATGGGAAAATCAAAAGAAATCAGCCAAGACCTCAGAAAAACAATTGTAGACCTCCACAAGTCTGGTTCATCCTTGGGAACAATTTCCAAATGCCTGAAGCTACCATATTCATCTGTATAAACAATAATATGCAAGTATAAACACCATGGGACCACGCAGCCGTCATACCGCTCAGGAAGGAGACGCGTTCTGTCTCCTAGAGATGAACGTACTTTGGTGCGAAAAGTGCAAATCAATCCCAGAACAATAGCGAAGGACCTTGTGAAGATGCTGGAGGAAACAGGTACAAAAGTATCTATATCCACAGTAAAACGAGTCCTATATTGACATAACCTGAAAGGCCGCTCAGCAAGGAAGAAGCCACTGCTCCAAAACCACCATAAAAAAGCCAGACTACGGTTTGCAACTGCACATGGGACAAAGATTGTACTTTTTTTGGAGAAATGTACTCTGGTCTGATGAAACAAAAATAGAACTGTTTGGCTATAATGACCATCGTTATGTTTGGAGGAAAATGGGGGATGCTCGCAAGCCGAAGAACACCATCCCAACCGTGAAGCACGGGGGTGGCAGCATCATGTTGTGGGCGTGCTTTGCTGCAGGAGGGACTGGTGAACTTCACAAAATAGATTGCATAATGAGAGTGGAAAATTAGGTGGATATATTGAAGCAACATCTCAAGACATCAGTCAGGAAGTTAAAGCTTGGTCGCAAATGGGTCTTCCAAATGGATAATGACCCCAAGCATACTTCCAAAGTTGTGGCAAAATGGCTTAAGGACAACAAAGTCAAGGTATTGGAGTGGCCATCACAAAGCCCTGAACTCAATCCCATAGCAAATGTTTGGGCAGAACTGAAAAAGAGTGTGCGAGCAAGGAGGCCTACAAACCTGACTCAGTTACACCAGCTCTGTCAGGAGGAATGGGCCAAAATTCACCCAGCTTATTGTGGGAAGCTTGTGGAAGGCTACCCGAAATGTTTGACCCAAGTTAAACAATTTAAAGGCAATGCTACCAAATACTAATTGAGTGTATGTAAACTTCTGACCCACTGGGAATGTGATGAAAGAAATAAAAGCTGAAATAAATCATTCTCTCTACTATTATTCTGACATTTCACATTCTTAAAATAAAGTGGTGATCCTAACTGACCTAAGACAGGGAATGTTTACTAGGATTAAATGTCAGGAATTGTGAAAAAGGTGAATGTATTTGGCTAAGGTGTATGTAAACTTCCGACTACAACTATATATACAGCAGTATGAGGACACCCCTTCATTCACTATATATACAGCAGTATAAGGACACCCCTTCATTCACTATATATACAGCAGTATGAGGACACCCCTTCATTCACTATATATACAGCAGTATGAGGACACCCCTTCATACACTATATATACAGCAGTATGAGGACACCCCTTCATCCACTATATATACAGCAGTATGAGGACACCCCTTCATACACTATATATACAGCAGTATGAGGACACCCCTTCATACACTATATATACAGCAGTATGAGGACACCCCTTCATATACAGCAGTATGAGGACACCACTTCATACACTATATACACAGCAGTATGAGGACACCCCTTCATCCACTATATATACAGCAGTATGAGGACACCCCTTCATACACTATATATACAGCAGTATGAGGACACCCCTTCATACACTATATATACAGCAGTATGTGGACACCCCTTCATACACTATATATACAGCAGTATGAGGACACCCCTTCATCCACTATATACACAGCAGTATGAGGACACCCCTTCATACACTATATATACAGCAGTATGAGGACACCCTTTCATTCACTATATATACAGCAGTATGAGGACACCCCTTCATCCACTATATATACAGCAGTATGAGGACACCCCTTCATTCACTATATATACAGCAGTATGAGGACACCCCTTCATACACTATATATACAGCAGTATGAGGACACCCCTTCATACACTATATATACAGCAGTATGAGGACACCCCTTCATCCACTATATATACAGCAGTATGAGGACACCCCTTCATCCACTATATATACAGCAGTATGTGGACACCCCTTCATTCACTATATATACAGCAGTATGAGGACACCCCTTCATACACTATATATACAGCAGTATGAGGACACCCCTTCATACACTATATATACAGCAGTATGAGGACACCCCTTCATCCACTATATATACAGCAGTATGAGGACACCCCTTCATTCACTATATATACAGCAGTATGTGGACACCCCTTCATTCACTATATATACAGCAGTATGAGGACACCCCTTCATACACTATATATACAGCAGTATGTGGACACCCCTTCATACACTATATATACAGCAGTATGAGGACACCCCTTCATCCACTATATACACAGCAGTATGAGGACACCCCTTCATACACTATATATACAGCAGTATGAGGACACCCTTTCATTCACTATATATACAGCAGTATGAGGACACCCCTTCATCCACTATATATACAGCAGTATGAGGACACCCCTTCATTCACTATATATACAGCAGTATGAGGACACCCCTTCATACACTATATATACAGCAGTATGAGGACACCCCTTCATACACTATATATACAGCAGTATGAGGACACCCCTTCATCCACTATATATACAGCAGTATGAGGACACCCCTTCATCCACTATATATACAGCAGTATGTGGACACCCCTTCATTCACTATATATACAGCAGTATGAGGACACCCCTTCATACACTATATATACAGCAGTATGAGGACACCCCTTCATACACTATATATACAGCAGTATGAGGACACCCCTTCATCCACTATATATACAGCAGTATGAGGACACCCCTTCATTCACTATATATACAGCAGTATGTGGACACCCCTTCATTCACTATATATACAGCAGTATGAGGACACCCCTTCATACACTATATATACAGCAGTTTGAGGACACCCCTTCATACACTATATATACAGCAGTATGTGGACACCCCTTCATACACTATATATACAGCAGTATGAGGACACCCCTTCATACACTATATATACAGCAGTATGAGGACACCCCTTCATCCACTATATATACAGCAGTATGAGGACACCCCTTCATCCACTATATATACAGCAGTATGTAAACACCCCTTCATCCACTATATATACAGCAGTATGAGGACACCCCTTCATCCACTTTATATACAGCAGTATGTGGACACCCCTTCATCCACTATATATACAGCAGGATGAGGACACCCCTTCATCCACTATGTATACAGCAGTATGAGGACACCCCTTCATCCACTATGTATACAGCAGTATGAGGACACCCCTTCATCCACTATGTATACAGCAGTATGACACCCCTTCAAATGAGTGGATTCTATTTCAGCCACACCCATTGCTGACAGGTGTATAAAATCGAGCACATAGTCATGCAATCTCCTGAGACAAACATTGGCAGTAGAATGGCCATACTGAAGAGCTCAGTGACTTTCAACGTGGCACCGTCACAGGATGAAACCTTTCCAAAAAGTCTGTAAAATTTCTGCCCTGCTAGAGCTGCCCCCCGATCAACTGTAAGTGATGTTATTGTGAACTGGAAACATCTAGGAGCAACAACGGCTCAGCCGCGAAGTGGTAGGCCACACAAGCTCACAGAATGGGACCGCCGAGTGCTGAAGCGCGTAGCGTGTAAAAATCGTCTGTCCTCAGTTGCAACACTCACTACCGAGTTCCAAACTGCCTCTGGAAGCAACGTCAGCACAAGAACTGTTAATCGGAAGCTTCATGAAATGGGTTTCCATGGCCGAGCAGCCGTACACAAACCTCAGATCACCATGCATAATGACTACCGTCGGCTGGAATGGTGTAAAGCTCATCGCCATTGGACTCTGGAGCAGTGGAAACACGTTCTCTGGAGTGATGAATCATGCTTCACCATCTGGTAGTCCAACGGACGAATCTGGGTTTGGCGGATGCCAGGAGAACGCTACCTGCCCCAATGCATAGTGCCAACTGTAAAGTTTGGTGGAGGAGGAATAATGGTCTGGGGCTGTTTTTCATGGTTCGGGCCCCTTAGTTCCAGTGAAGGAAATCTTAACACTACAGAATACAATGACATTCTAGACTATTCTGTGCTTCCAACTTTGTGGCAAAAGTTCAGGGAAGGCCCTCTCCTGTTTCAGCTTGACAATGCCCCTTTGCTCAGTAGTCGGCATCAGTGTGGAAGAACTTGACTGGCCTGCACTGAGCCCTGACCTCAACCCCTCAACCTCCATATTAATGTCATGATTTTGGAATGAGATGTTCGATGAGCAGTTGTCTACATGCCGTCGGTTGTGTAGTGTAGACAGTCTACATACCGTTGGTCGTGTAGTGTAGATAGTAGACAGTCTACATACCGTTGGTCGTTACATACCGTTGGTCATGTAGTGTAGATAGTAGACAGTCTACATACCGTTGGTCTGTAGTGTAGATAGCAGACAGTCTACATACCGTTGGTCGTGTAGTGTAGATAGTAGACAGTCTACATACCGTTGGTCGTGTAGTGTAGATAGTAGACAGTCTACATACCGTTGGTCATGTAGTGTTGATAGTAGACAGTCTACATACCATTGGTCATGTAGTGTAGATAGCAGACAGTCTACATACCATTGGTCGTGTAGTGTAGATAGTAGACAGTCTACATACCGTTGGTCATGTAGTGTAGATAGCAGACAGTCTACATACCATTGGTCGTGTAGTGTAGATAGTAGACAGTCTACATACCGTTGGTCATGTAGTGTAGATAGCAGACAGTCTACATACCATTGGTCGTGTAGTGTAGATAGTAGACAGTCTACATACCGTTGGTCATGTAGTGTAGATAGACAGTCTACATACCGTTGGTCATGTAGTGTAGATAGTAGACAGTCTACATACCGTTGGTCATGTAGTGTAGATAGCAGACAGTCTACATACCGTTGGTAGTGTAGATAGTAGACAGTCTACATACCGTTGGTCATGTAGTGTAGATAGTAGACAGTCTACATACCATTGGTCGTGTAGTGTAGATAGTAGACAGTCTACATACCATTGGTCGTGTAGTGTAGATAGACAGTCTACATACCGTTGGTCATGTAGTGTAGATAGTAGACAGTCTACATACCGTTGGTCTGTAGTGTAGATAGTAGACAGTCTACATACCGTTGGTCGTGTAGTGTAGATAGTAGACAGTCTACATACCGTTGGTCTGTAGTGTAGATAGACAGTCTACATACCGTTGGTCTGTAGTGTAGATAGTAGACTGTCTACATGGCTTTAAACTAATACCCCACGCTACATTCATTCACTCTGTCATGCAAACTGCGACAGGAACATTATCAATATAAACTTTCAATGCCGTTTATTATATGAATACTTCAAATCGATATTTTGTATCAACAATGTAATAATTTGGAAGGACATGTCAATCGTTTTTTTTTTATATATATATATATATACAAATTCGGTCAGTCACTGTTCCAGACGATCCTAGCGAGTGTCGGTGACTTTGTTTCGGGGGGCAGCAGCGGTGTGTCTCAGTGAGAGTCAGTGAGCCGCTCCTGGTGCGTGTATTAGCAGCACGCCCTGATAGATATCAGAGAGAGATACCATCGGCCCTGCAGGCGAGCACTCGGATCTGTTAGATATCTCTTTCTCTTACGGTAACCGGGGAGACAGGCTGACCAATGCGACACAAACAACTTCAGATATACCCCAGGATATTTCAGACTCGTATGCAGAGGAACTTTCATTTGTCCCCCGGAGGCTTTTCTTTCTGTCGCCAATAAGTTTACCTGGAATTCCCGTCTGCCTGTCTGCCCGTCTGCCCGCCTGCCTGCCTGCCCGCCTGCCCGCCCGCCCGCCTGCCTGCCTGCCCGTCTGCCTGCCTGCCTGCCGGTCTGGTTGCAGCGGTCACATCAAACCAACTGGCTGGTTGATCATGAGCATGAAAACGCGCTGCTGGATGTTCCACATGTTTCTCTGCTTGGGAATAGTGTATTTGAAAATAGGGTGAGTAGATTGTGCATGTTGAGACCTGATAGCGTGGAATTAGGGATGAGAGCTGGGGAATGTTGTCAGTGGATAGCTATGGACACAGATCATATGGGACATGTGGGCAGGAAATAATACCTAGATCATTTATTGTCAACGAAATAATATTAGGTAGGACTAGTTTTTTTTATTTCATTGTTCCATTAATTGTGACATCTGAGTAAATGAGCTGTTAGCCCCAATAGACATGTATTAGCGTACTGTTCTGCACAGTGGGATTTATATATAAATAGAGTTTTAACATTAAACAGAGAATGAAACATGAAGAATAACAATAACTCGGATTGAAAATATGTTGAATGGTTTTTGTGTTGTAACGTATGTATGATTCATAGTCCCTGTAAAAAAAAATGTCAATATACTCGCATGATTGTCATTCTCCACTATGTCCAACTATTTTGAAACCATGTTGATGACAAGTATCCAACGCATTATTCATTATTTGCCATAATTGAATGTAACTAATACAATTGACAGGGTTTTTTCGTCCGTGGTGGCATTAGGCGCCAGTATCATCTGTAACAAGATCCCGGGTTTAGCTCCTCGACAGCGGACGATCTGTCAGAGCCGACCGGACGCCATTATAGTGATCGGAGAAGGAGCTCAGATGGGCATCGATGAATGCCAGTTTCAGTTTAAACACGGACGGTGGAACTGTTCTGCCCTGGGACAGAGGACCGTATTTGGAAAAGAGCTGAAAGTGGGTATGTTACAATAATTTCAGTTTCACCACTTACAGAGATATTAAATCGATATTATTAGGATACACCTGACAGCACTCCGTTCCCAATGTATTTGCCAAGTTCTCAGAAATGTTCTTCCTTTTTTGTGAATGGTTTAACACGTGTTCCCCTCTCACTTTAGTTCTGTTTCACCCATCATATGGCATTAGTCCAATTAAAAAGTTGTTTACACTCATCATGTGATAGACTTTAATCATGTCTGGTATCCTGTAATGTGGACATCAGATAGCTGAACAGTGATAGACTTTAATCATGTCTGGTATCCTGTAATGTGGACATCAGATAGCTGAACAGTGATAGACTTTAATCATGTCTGGTATCCTGTAATGTGGACATCAGATAGCTGAACAGTGATAGACTTGTAATCATGTCTGGTATCCTGTAATGTGGACATCAGATAGCTGAACAGTGATAGACTTTAATCATGTCTGGTATCCTGTAATGTGGACATCAGATAGCTGAACAGTGATAGACTTTAATCATGTCTGGTATCCTGTAATATGGACATCAGATAGCTGAACAGTGATAGACTTTAATCATGTCTGGTATCCTGTAATGTGGACATCAGATAGCTGAACAGTGATAGACTTTAATCATGTCTGGTATCCTGTAATGTGGACATCAGATAGCTGAACAGTGATAGACTTTAATCATGTCTGGTATCCTGTAATGTGGACATCAGATAGCTGAACAGTGATAGACTTTAATCATGTCTGGTATCCTGTAATATGGACATCAGATAGCTGAACAGTGATAGACTTTAATCATGTCTGGTATCCTGTAATGTGGACATCAGATAGCTGAACAGTGATAGACTTTAATCATGTCTGGTATCCTGTAATGTGGACATCAGATAGCTGAACAGTGATAGACTTTAATCATGTCTGGTATCCTATATTATGGACATCAGACTTGAATTAATTTACCAATTTCTTCCTTTCATAGTTTTTATTCCTGAGATCAAAGTGTTACGTAATCATGTGATGTCTATGCTATGCTATAACCTGACTTTTACTGAATGCTATTCATTACATTTACATTATTTAGCAGACGCTCTTATCCAGAGCGACTTACAGTAGTGAATGCATACATTTCCTAAAAAATGTTTCTCCGTACTCGTCCCCCGTGGGAAACGAACCCACAACCCTGGCGTTGCAAACACCATGTTCTACCAACTGAGCCACATTGGACCTATTCCAAATGAATACCTCCACCTGGCCCAATCTGTAGGTCTAGAATACAGAGGTATGAGATGCTTCAAAAACATGATGGATGGTGGGGCTGGAGATACTGTATCTAACCACTCTCAGATTCATAGACTGGTAGACTGTATGTAATCACTCTGAGATTCATAGACTGGTAGACTGTATGTAATCACTCTGAGATTCATAGACTGGTAGACTGTATGTAACCACTCTCAGATTCATAGACTGGTAGACTGTATGTAACCACTCTCAGATTCATAGACTGTATGTAACCACTCTCTGATTCATAGACTGTATGTAACCACTCTCAGATTCATAGACTGTATGTAACCACTCTCATATTCATAGACTGGTAGACTGTATATAACCACTCTCAGATTCATAGACTGGTAGACTGTATGTAACTACTCTCAGATTCATAGACTGTATGTAACCACTCTCTGATTCATAGACTGTATGTAACCACTCTCAGATTCATAGACTGTATGTAACCACTCTCATATTCATAGACTGGTAGACTGTATGTAACCACTCTGAGATTCATAGACTGTATGTAACCACTCTCAGATTCATAGACTGTATGTAACCACTCTCAGATTCATAGACTGGTAGACTGTATGTAACCACTCTCAGATTCATAGACTGCATGTAACCACTCTCTGATTCATAGACTGGTAGACTGTATGTAACCACTCTCAGATTCATAGACTGTATGTAACCACTCTCAGATTCATAGACTGTATGTAACCACTCTCAGATTCATAGACTGTATGTAACCACTCTCATATTCATAGACTGGTAGACTGTATGTAACCACTCTCAGATTCATAGACTGTATGTAATCACTCTCAGATTCATAGACTGTATGTATCACTCTCAGATTCATAGACTGTATGTAATCACTCTCAGATTCATAGACTGGTAGACTGTATATAACCACTCTCAGATTCATAGACTGTATGTAACCACTCTCAGATTCATAGACTGTATGTAATCACTCTCAGATTCATAGACTGTATGTAACCACTCTCAGATTCATAGACTGGTAGACTGTATGTAACTACTCTCAGATTCATAGACTGGTAGACTGTATGTAATCACTCTCAGATTCATAGACTGTATGTAATCACTCTCAGATTCATAGACTGGTAGACTGTATGTAACTACTCTCAGATTCATAGACTGTATGTAACCACTCTCAGATTCATAGACTGGTAGACTGTATGTAACTACTCTCAGATTCATAGAGTGTATGTAACCACTCTCAGATTCATAGACTGTATGTAACCACTCTCAGATTCATAGACTGGTAGACTGTATGTAACCACTCTCAGATTCATAGAGTGTATGTAACCACTCTCAGATTCATAGACTGTATGTAACCACTCTCATATTCATAGACTGGTAGACTGTATGTAACCACTCTGAGATTCATAGACTGTATGTAATCACTCTCAGATTCATAGACTGGTAGACTGTATGTAACCACTCTCTGATTCATAGACTGGTAGACTGTATGTAACCACTCTCAGATTCATAGACTGTATGTAACCACTCTCTGATTCATAGACTGTATGTAACCACTCTCTGATTCATAGACTGTATATAACCACTCTCATGATTCATAGACTGGTAGACTGTATGTAACCACTCTCAGATTCATAGACTGTATGTAACCACTCTCTGATTCATAGACTGGTAGACTGTATGTAACCACTCTCAGATTCATAGACTGTATGTAACCACTCTCTGATTCATAGACTGTATTCAACCACTCTCTGATTCATAGACTGTATGTAACCACTCTCTGATTCATAGACTGTATTCAACCACTCTCAGATTCATAGACTGACTGACCATCAATGATATACAATCATAGTTTGAACCATGTTTTGAGGCTATACTGTGTTTGTTTACTTTGTTTACAAACATTGGAGTAAAACGAGGTGATATGTTGTGTTCTGATGAGGTCGCCAGTTGAACTGAGTTCATGAGGCATTTTTCAGTTATATTCTTCATCAGTCAATGGGTACATATCCATTATTCAATCAATGGGTACATATCAATTATTCAATCAATGGGTACATATCAATTATTCAATCAATGGGTACATATCCATATTCAATTATTCAATCAATGGGTACATATCCATTATTCAATTATTCAATCATTGGGTACATATCAATTATTCAATCAATGGGTACATATCAATTATTCAATCAATGGGTACATATCCATTATTCAATCAATGGGTACATATCCATTATTCAATCAATGGGTACATATCAATTATTCAATCAATGGGTACATATCAATTATTCAATCAATGGGTACATATCAATTATTCAATCAATGGGTACATATCCATTATTCAATCAATGGGTACATATCCATTATTCAATCAATGGGTACATATCCATTATTCAATCAATGGGTACATATCCATTATTCAATCAATGGGTACATATCCATTATTCAATCAATGGGTACATATCCATTATTCAATCAATGGGTACATATCCATTATTCAATCAATGGGTACATATCCATTATTCAATCAATGGGTACATATCAATTATTCAATCAATGGGTACATATCAATTATTCAATCAATGGGTACATATCAATTATTCAATCAATGGGTACATATCAATTATTCAATCAATGGGTACATATCCATTATTCAATTATTCAATCAATGGGTACATATCAATTATTCAATTATTCAATCAATGGGTACATATCAATTATTCAATCAATGGGTACATATCAATTATTCAATCAATGGGTACATATCAATTATTCAATCAATGGGAACATATCCATTATTCAATCAATGGGTACATTTTATTTATAAGTCCACAAATGGATGTTGCAACTGCAGATTTCCCCTTTGATTTGCCTGTTTATGGATTTTATACAAATAGCCATAAATATAATAGAATTTACAATCAAATGTAGGCTATTCCTTCTATAGTATGATGTTGTTACATGGAGTAATGGTTGGATTAATATTTAAGTAATGTGTTCAAGTTAATTTGTTTTCAGACTACATTTTTTTACCCCAATGGCTTTGGTGCAAGTCTGTAGTAAATGTACAAAACTCTTAGTACAAAACTAAAATACAGTTACAAATCTGTAAGCACATTTTCAATTGGCTTTAGTACAACTCACAACATCATACAGTCACTTTGTCACCCAACTTAAACAGTGTTTTGTGATACACATTGCAATGCATGTTCATACAGAGCATTTGCTTTTCACAATACAATGTCCAAATGACTGATTGTCTTCTCATTTGCTAAAATGAGAAGACTAGCCCGGATTAGCCCGGACTGTTCTTTCCCCAACAGATGGCGCCCCACTGCTTGTGTTGTGAGACAGAAAAAATATAGAGCTTGAAGGAAAACATGGGGGGTTTTGCTTAGCCATATCTGCTGGGCTGGTCTGGCCATATCTGCTGGGCTGGCCATATCTGCTGGGCTGGTCTGGCCATATCTGCTGGGCTGGCCATATCTGCTGGTCTGGGCTGGCCATATCTGCTGGGCTGGCCATATCTGCTGGGCTGGTCTGGCCATATCTGCTGGGCTGGCCATATCTGCTGGGCTGGTCTGGCCATATCTGCTGGGCTGGCCATATCTGCTGGTCTGGGCTGGCCATATCTGCTGGGCTGGCCATATATGCTGGGCTGGCCATATCTGCTGGGCTGGCCATATCTGCTGTGAGCTGGCCAAATATGCTGGTCTGGCCATATCTGCTGGTCTGGCTATATCTGCTGGGCTGGTCTGGCCATATCTGCTGGGCTGGTCTGGCCATATCTGCTGGGCTGGTCTGGCCATATCTGCTGGTCTGGCTATATCTGCTGGGCTGGTCTGGCTGTATCTGCTGGTCTGGCCATATCTGCTGGTCTGGCCATATCTGCTGGGCTGGTCTGGCTATATCTGCTGGTCTGGCCATATCTGCTGGCTTGGCCATATCTGCTGGGCTGGCCTAGCCATATCTGCTGGCCTGGCTATATCTGCTGTGAGCTGACCTAGCCATATCTGCTGTGAGCTGGCCTAGCCATATCTGCTGTGAGCTGGCCTAGCCATATCTGCTGTGAGCTGGCCTAGCCATATCTGCTGTGAGCTGGCCTAGCCATATCTGCTGTGCTGGGCTGGCCTAGCCATATCTGCTGTGAGCTGGCCTAGCCATATCTGCTGTGAGCTGGCCTAGCCATATCTGCTGTGAGCTGGCCTAGCCATATCTGCTGTGAGCTGGCCTAGCCATATCTGCTGTGAGCTGGCCTAGCCATATCTGCTGTGAGCTGGCCTAGCCATATCTGCTGTGAGCTGGCCTAGCCATATCTGCTGTGAGCTGGCCTAGCCATATCTGCTGTGAGCTGGCCTAGCCATATCTGCTGTGCTGGGCTGGCCTAGCCATATCTGCTGTGAGCTGGCCTAGCCATATCTGCTGTGAGCTGGCCTAGCCATATCTGCTGTGCTGGGCTGGCCTAGCCATATCTGCTGTGAGCTGGCCTAGCCATATCTGCTGTGAGCTGGCCTAGCCATATCTGCTGTGCTGGGCTGGCCTAGCCATATCTGCTGTGAGCTGGCCTAGCCATATCTGCTGTGAGCTGGCCTAGCCATATCTGCTGTGAGCTGGCCTGGCCATATCTGCTGTGAGCTGGCCTGGCCATATCTGCTGTGAGCTGGCTGGCCATATCTGCTGTGAGCTGGCCTAGCCATATCTGCTGTGCTGGGCTGGCCTAGCCATATCTGCTGTGAGCTGGCCTAGCCATATCTGCTGTGAGCTGGCCTAGCCATATCTGCTGTGAGCTGGCCTAGCCATATCTGCTGTGAGCTGGCCTAGCCATATCTGCTGTGAGGGCTGGCCTAGCCATATCTGCTGTGAGCTGGCCTAGCCATATCTGCTGTGAGCTGGCCTAGCCATATCTGCTGTGAGCTGGCCTAGCCATATCTGCTGGTCTGGCCATATCTGCTGGGCTGGTCTGGCTATATCTGCTGGTCTGGCCATATCTGCTGTGAGCTGGCCTAGCCATATCTGCTGTGCTGGGCTGGCCTTGGGGAAAAGTGTGTCTTTGCGTAAATGCCGTCCACTTGAGGACCTACATTGTGCCTCGCTCTGGGAGCCAGTGGTGAGAGGAAGCCTCTCCAGCTTGTTACTGCTGCCGCCAGACTGAAACACAGCCTACACATACTGACAAGTGACAAAGTCACAAATAAATGGCCAACGTTCTCCTGTTCAGGTCAGTGTTGATATTGTTGCCTTTATAATCAAGTTAATCTGCTAGCTAGGTAGCCTAGTGGTTAGAGCGTTGGGCCAGAAAGTTTGCTGGATCGAATCCTCGAGCTGACATGGTAAAAATCTATCGTTCTGCCCCTGAGTAAGTTCAGTTAACCCACTGTTACCCGGGCCCTGAGTAAGGCAGTTAACCCACTATTCCCCGGGCCCTGAGTAAGGCAGTTAACCCACTGTTCCCCGGGCCCTGAGTAAGACAGTTAACCCACTGTTCCCCGGGCCCTGAGTAAGACAGTTAACCCACTGTTCCCCGGGCCCTGAGCAAGGCAATTTACCCACTGTTCCCTGGGCGCCGAAGACGTGGATGTCGCTTAAGGCAGCCCCCCTTACCTCTCTGATTCAGAGGGGTTGGGTTAAATGTGGAAGACACATTTCAGTTGAATACATTCAGTTGGACAACTGACTAGGTATCTCCACCTTCCCTTAGCTACTTGCTATCTAACCTTAGCTAGATAGCAAGCATGTTTGATGAGTATGCAGGCCATGGAAGAACTGGGATTTTTATTTGTTTTACTTACAGGAATTGTGTCTAGATCCTTGCGACATGGAGCTGTACATTATCATGCTGAAACATGAGGTGATGGCGGCGGATGAATGACAATGGGCCTCAGGATCCATCAATAAAATGCAATTGTGTTCATTGTCTGTAGCTTATGCCTACCCATACCATTTAAGTGTATTTCTTTTAATTGTATTTCATTTAACCTTTATTTAACTAGGCAAGTCAGTTAAGAACAAATTCTTATTTACAATGATTACCTTCCCCGGCCAAGCTCGGACGACGCTGTGCGCCGCCCTATGGGACTCCCAATCACGGCCGGATGTGATACAGCCTGGATACCATAACCCCACCGCCACCATGGGGGACTCTGTTCACAACATTAACATCAGCAAACCGCTCGGCCACACGACACCATACACGTGGTCTGGAAACACGACGCCATACATGTGGTCCGGCCACACGACGCCATACACGTGGTCTGGCCACACGACGCCATACACGTGGTTTGGCCACACGACGCCATACACGTGGTCTGGCCACACGACGCCATACACGTGGTCACACGACGCCATACACGTGGTCTGGAAACACGACGCCATACACGTGGTCACACGACGCCATACACGTGGTCTGGAAACACGACGCCATACACGTGGTCCGGCCACACGACGCCATACATGTGGTCTGGCCACGCGACGCCATACACGTGGTCCGGCCACACGACACCATACATGTGGTCCGGCCACGCGACGCCATACACGTGGTCCGGCCACGCGACGCCATACACGTGGTCTGGCCACACGACGCCATACACGTGGTCACACGACGCCATACACGTGGTCCGGCCACGCGACGCCATACACGTGGTCACACGACGCCATACACGTGGTCCGGCCACACGACGCCATACATGTGGTCTGGCCACGCGACGCCATACACGTGGTCCGGCCACACGACGCCATACATGTGGTCTGGCCACGCGACGCCATACACGTGGTCCGGCCACACGACACCATACATGTGGTCCGGCCACGCGACGCCATACACGTGGTCCGGCCACGCGACGCCATACACGTGGTCTGGCCACACGACGCCATACACGTGGTCACACGACGCCATACACGTGGTCCGGCCACGCGACGCCATACACGTGGTCTGGCCACACGACGCCATACACGTGGTCACACGACGCCATACACGTGGTCTGACCACGCGACGCCATACACGTGGTCTGTGGTTGCTCTCTAAATCGCCATTGGAGGTGGCTTATGGTTGTTTAACATCTAAAGTGAACTAGATACACTGAGTGTACAAAACATTAGGAACAGATTCCTAATATTGAGTTGCAGCCCCTTTTGTCCTTAGAACAGCATCAATTCGTCGTATTTTGTATGTTTGTTGTTTCCTTGGGACTGAGATGTTTACCCCCCTTATGAACTTACCTATGACTGCATTGTTACAGCCTCAAGTCATCGGGGCGTGGACTCTACAAGGTGTCGAAAGCCGTTCCACAGGGATGCTGGCCCCATGTTCACTCCAATGCTTCCCCACAGTTGTGTCCAGTTGGCTGGTAGTGGATCTCTACCTCAAATAGCTAATTTCATCTCATCCCGCAGATGTTTCATTGGACCTTCCCTGTGGCTCAGTTGGTTAGAGCGTGGTGTTTGCAACGCCAGGGTTGTGGGTTCGATTCCCACGGGGGGCCAGCACAGAAAAAAATAAAAATAAATTAAATGTATGCATTCACTACTGTAAGTCGCTCTGGATAAGAGCGTCTGCTAAATGACTAAAATGTAAAATGTATATTGAGATCTGGTGGGCAGAGGCCACTGCTGTAAGCAGATTTCACAACATTCCTAGCCTTGTGGCGTGGGGCATTATCCTGCAGAAAAAAATATGTTCGCAGATGTATACACTGCTGCCATGAAGGCATCTGATTGGCACTAATGTTGAGATATCCTGTGGCATTCAAAAGTTGCTCCACTTTTATTAAGGGGAACCAATGTGTGCCCTGAAAACACAACACCAGCACCAGACTGCAGTGTTGACACGCGGCATAATGGATGCATGTACTCGTGGTATTCTCCATATCCTAGTCCTCCCATCACAACATGATGGATGCAGGTACTCGTGGTATATCTCCATACCCTAGTCCTCCCATCACAACATGATGGATGCATGTACTCGTGGTATTCTCCATACCCTAGTCCTCCCATCACAACATGATGGATGCAGGTACTCGTGGTAACCGATGTGAAATGGCTAGTCCTCCCAGTCTCAGCGGTGGTGCGCGCTAATAGCGGTTTCACATCGGTGACGTCACTCGCTCTGAGACTTGAAGTAGCGGTTGCCCCTTGCGTTGCACAGGGCCGCGGCTTTTGCTGGCGCGATGGGTAACGATGCTTCGTGGGGTGTCAGTTGTTGATGTGTGCAAGGGTCCCTGGTTCGAGCCCAGGTTGGGGCGACAGAGAGGGACGGAACCTACACTGTTACATACTCATGGTATTCTCCATACCCTAGTCCTCCCATCACAACATGATGGATGCAGGTACTCATGGTATTCTCCATATCCTAGTCCTCCCATCACAACATGATGGATGCAGGTACTCGTGGTATTCTCCATACCCTAGTCCTCCCATCACAACATGATGGATGCAGGTACTCATGGTATTCTCCATACCCTAGTCCTCCCATCACAACATGATGGATGCAGGTACTCATGGTATTCTCCATACCCTAGTCCTCCCATCACAACATGATGGATGCAGGTACTCGTGGTATTCTCCATATCCTAGTCCTCCCATCACAACATGATGGATGCAGGTACTCATGGTATTCTCCATACCCTAGTCCTCCCATCAGCGTGAAACCGCATGAACCGGGATTCATCAAACCAGGTTTATCCAATTCTCCTGTGTCCAGTGTTTTCGTTCCATAGCCCACTGCAATAGCAGGTTCTTGTTTGGTCGTCAGCTGCCATACCCCATTCGTGTCAAGGTACGACAACTTGTGTATTATTTTATGGGTCTTTGGGAACCAATGTTGTACCGGACTGTTGGTCTGCATAATTTGTGTCAGCCTCCTTTGTCCTTTTTCATCAGTGACCCGTTCTCCACCACTGGCCTGCTGTTGGCTGGATGTCCTTTGGGTGGTGGACCATTCTTGATACACACGGGAAACTGTTAACTAAAAGTTAACTAGACCTATCTAGCTGTTTAGTATCTAACGTTAACTAGACCTATCTATCTGTTTAAGATTTAAAGTTAACTAGATCTATCTAGCTGTTTATATGAAGTTAACTAGATCTATCTAGCTGTTTAGTATCTAATGTTAACTAGACCTATCTATCTGTTTAGGATCTAAAGTTAACTAGATCTATCTAGCTGTTTATATGAAGTTAACTAGATCTATCTAGCTGTTTATATGAAGTTAACTAGATCTATCTAGCTGTTTAGTATCTAATGTTAACTAGATCTATCTAGCTGTTTATATGAAGTTAACTAGACCTATCTAGCTGTTTAGTATCTAAAGTTAACTAGATCTATCTAGCTGTTTAGGATCTAAAGTTAACTAGATCTATCTAGCTGTTTATATGAAGTTAACTAGATCCATCTAGCTGTTTATATGAAGTTAACTAGATCTATCTAGCTGTTTATATGAAGTTAACTAGATCTATCTAGCTGTTTATATGAAGTTAGCTAGATCTATCTAGCTGTTTATATGAAGTTAACTAGATCTATCTAGCTGTTTATATGAAGTTAACTAGATCTATCTAGCTGTTTATATGAAGTTAACTAGATCTATCTAGCTGTTTATATGAAGTTAACTAGATCTATCTAGCTGTTTAGGATCTAAAGTTAACTAGATCTATCTAGCTGTTTAGGATCTAAAGTTAACTAGATCTATCTAGCTGTTTATATGAAGTTAACTAGATCTATCTAGCTGTTTATATGAAGTTAACTAGATCTATCTAGCTGTTTATATGAAGTTAACTAGATCTATCTAGCTGTTTATCTGAAGTGTTCCTGAGGAGAGCCAGGCCTCACTTCACTCCACATGATATTTTAAAACATTTCAATTGATTGCCCTGTCAGTTATTCAGTGTGCAATGTTCTGCATACCTGTAGCTATCGGTCCAGAACTGTGAAACTCATAACGCTGGCAGACAGAACATATATCATCTACTGGTGTAGACACAGAAACATGGTGTACATTTCCTACAATTACATTTTCGGACAAAGAGTACTTCCTCTCACCTGCAGGTGCTCAGACATGATTGGTCAGGATTAACCAGAGTAAACTAGTGAACCATTTTCACTGCCTCTGCTCTGGGTTGCAAGGGTTAGGATATTATACACACTAAAACAAATGGTTCTATATAGTTTCAAATAGGAGTTATTTGGCTTGTTAGCAAAGGGGAACCATTTTTAGCGCTATTGTAAATAGAAACTTGTTTTGAAGGTTCTATAAAGAACCGTTAATAAAATGTTCTATATAGCACCAAAGAAGGGTTCTGCTATGATTAAAACCCCTTTTTTTGGGTTTTAAATCAAATTCAAATCAAATTTTATTTGTCACATACACATGGTTAGCAGGTGTTAATGTGAGTGTAGCGAAATGCTTGTGCTTCTAGTTCCGACCATGCAGTAATATCTAACAAGTAATCTACCAATTCCACAACAATTACCTTATACACACAAACGTAAAGGAAAGAATAAGAATATGTACATATAAATATATAAATGAGTGATGGCCGAACGGCATAGGCAAAGATGCAGTAGATGGTATAGAGTACAGTATATACATATGAGATGAGTAATGTAGGGTATGTAAACATTATAAAAAGTGGCATTGTTTAAAGTGGCTAGTGATACATTTATTACATCCAATTTTTAATTATTAAAGTGGCTAGAGATTTGAGTCAGTATGTTGGCAGCAGCCACTCAATGTTAGTGATGGCTGTTTAACAATCTGATGGCCTTGAGATAGAAGCTGTTTTTCAGTCTCTCGGTCCCAGCTTTGATGCACCTGTACTGACCTCGCCTTCTGGATGTTAGCAGGGTGAACAGGCAGTGGCTCGGATGGTTGATGTCCTTGATGATCTTTTTGGCCTTCCTGTGACATCGGGTGGTGTAGGTGTCCTGGAGGGCAGGTAGTTTGCCCCCGGTGATGCGTTGTGCAGACCTCACTACCCTCTGGAGAGCCTTACGGTTGTGGGCGGAGCAGTTGCCGTACCAGGCGGTGATACATCCCGACAGGATGCTCACGATTGTGCATCTGTAAAGGTTTGTGAGTGTTTTTGGTGACAAGTAAAATTTCTTCAGCCTCCTGAGGTTGAAGAGGTGCTGCTGCACCTTCTTCACCACGCTGTCTGTGTGGGTGGACCATTTCAGTTTGTCCGTGATGTGTACGCCGAGGAACTTAAAACTTTCCACCTTCTCCACCACTGTACCGTTGATGTGGCTGCTCCCTCTGCTGTTTCCTGAAGTCCACGATCATCTCCTTTGTTTTGTTGACATTGAGTGTGAGGTTATTTTCCTGACACCACACTCCGAGGGCCCTCACCTCCTCCCTGTAGGCCGTCTCGTCGTTGTTGGTAATCAAGCCTACCACTGTAATGTCATCTGCAAACTTGATGATTGAGTTGGAGGCGTGCATGGCCACGCAGTCATGAGTGAACAGGGAGTACAGGAGAGGGCTGAGAACGCACCCTTGTGGGGCCCCAGTGTTGAGGATCAGCGGGGTGGAGATGTTGTTACCTACCCTCACCACCTGGGGGCGGCCCGTCAGGAAGTCCAGGACCCAGTTGCACAGGGCGGGGTTGAGACCCAGGGTCTCGAGCTTAATGACGAGTTTGGAGGGTACTATGGTGTTAAATGCTGAGCTGTAATCGATGAACAGCATTCTTACATAGGTATTCCTCTTGTCCAGATGGGTTAGGGCAGTGTGCCATGTGATTGCGATTGCGTCATCTGTGGACCTATTGGGGCGGTAAGCAAATCGGAGTGGGTCTAGGGTGTCAGGTAGGGTGGAGGTGATATGATCCTTGACTAGTCTCTCAAAGCACTTCATGATGACGGAAGTGAGTGCTATGGGGCAATAGTCATTTAGCTCAGTTACCTTAGCTTTCTTGGGAACAGGAACAATGGTGGCCCTCTTGAAGCATGTGGGAACAGCAGACTGGGATAAGGATTGATTGAATATGTCCGTAAACACATCAGCCAGCTGGTCTGCGCATGCTCTGAGGACGCGGCTAGGGATGCCGTCTGGGCCGGCAGCCTTGCGAGGGTTAACACGTTTAAATGTTTTACTCACGTTGGCTGCAGTGAAAGACAACCCGCGGGTTTTGGTAGCGGGCTGTGTCAGTGGCACTGTATTGTCCTCAAAGCGAGCAAAGAATTTGTTTAGTTTGTCTGGGAGCAAGACATCGTGGTCCGTGACAGGGCTGGTTTTCTTTTTGTAATCCGTGATTGACTGTAGACCCTGCCACATACCTCTCGTGTCTGAGCCGTTGAATTGCGACTCCACTTTGTCTCTATACTGACGCTTAGTTTGTTTGATTGCCTTGCGGAGGGAATAGCTACACTGTTTGTATTCGGTCATGTTTCTGGTTGCCTTGCCCTGATTAAAAGCAGTGGTTTGCGCTTTCAGTTTTGCACAAATGCTGCCATCAATCCACGGTTTCTGGTTAGGGAAGGTTTTAATCGTCACAGTGGGTACAACATCACCGATGCACTTGCTAATAAACTCACTCACCGAATCAGCGTATTCGCTGTATTGTTCGACGCTATGCGGAACATATCCCAGTCCACGTGATCGAAGCAATCTTGAAGCGTGGAATCCGATTGGTCAGACCAGCATTGAACAGACCTGAGCGCGGGAGCTTCCTGTTTTAGTTTCTGTCTATAGGCTGGGAGCAACAAAATGGAGTCGTGGTCAGATTTTCTAAAAGGAAGGCGGGGGAGGGCTTTGTATGCGTCGCGGAAGTTAGAATAACAATGATCCAGGGTTTTGCCAGCCCGGGTCGCGCATTCGATATGCTGATAAAATTTAGGGAGCCTTGTTTTCAGATTAGCCTTGTTAAAATCCCCAGCTACAATAAATGCAGCCTCAGGATATGTGGTTTCCAGTTTACATAGAGTCCAATGAAGTTCTTTCAGGGCGGTCGATGTGTCTGCTTGGGGTGGGATATACACGACTGTGATTATAATCTAAGAGAATTCTCTTGGTAGATAATGCGGTCGGCATTTGAATTCTAGGTCAGGTAAACAAAAGGACTTAGCTATAGAACCCTTTTTAATGGTTCTTTATAGAGAATGATTCTATAAAGAAACTTTCTCAATCTTTAGGTTCTAGAAAGAACATTTTGAAGAACCAAACAGGGTTATTTTTTCTGGTTAGCCATTTTATATTGTTACAATTTCGTTGGTTTTATTATTGTGTTAACCTCTTGGGGCTAGGTGGGACGCTAGCGTGCCACCCGTGGTGCACTCCATCAACAGCAGGTGCATTTCAAGAGCGGCAAATTTGAATCCAAATAAATGTCAAAATTCAAATTTTTCAAAAATACAACTATTTTACACCATTTGAAAGATAAACATCTCCTTAATCTAACCACGTTTTACGATTTCAAAAAGGTTTTACGGCGAAAGCATAAATTTAGAGTATGTTAGGACAGTACATTTACAAGAGTTGTGTGTAATGTTTTGTCAAGTCAAAGACAGGGTCACCAAAACCATAAAACCAGCTAAAATGATGCACTAACCTTTTACAATCTCCATCAGATCAAATTCAAATCAAATTTATTTTTATATAGCCCTTCGTACATCAGCTGATATTCTCAAAGTGCTGTACAGAAACGCAGCCTAAAACCCCAAACAGCAAGCAAAGCATGTGAAAGAAGCACGGTGGCTAGGAAAAACTCCCTAGGAAAAACTCCCTAGAAAGGCCAAAAACCTAGGAAGAAACCTAGAGAGGAACCAGGCTATGAGGGGTGGCCAGTCCTCTTCTGGCTGTGCAGGGTGGATATTATAACAGAACATGGTCAAAATGTTAAAATGTTAAAATGTTCATAAATGACCAGCATGGTCAAATAATAATAATCATAGTAGTTGTCGAGGGTGCAACAAGCACGTCCGGTGAACAGGTCAGGGTTCCATAGCCGCAGGCAGAACAGTTGAAACTGGAGCAGCAGCACGGCCAGGTGGACTGGGGACAGCAAGGAGTCATCATACCAGGTAGTCCTGAGGCATGGTCCTAGGGCTCAGGTCCTCCGAGAGAAAGACAGAAAGAGAGAAAGAGAGAATTAGAGAGAGCATATTTAAATACACACAGGACACCGGATAAGACAAGAGAAATACTCCAGATGTAACAGACTGACCCTAGCCCCCCGACACATAAACTACTGCAGCATAAATACTGGAGGCTGAGACAGGAGGGATCAGAAGACACTGTGGCCCCATCCGATGATACCCCGGGACAGGGCCAAACAGGCAGGATATAACCCCACCCACTTTGCCAAAGCACAGCCCCCACACCACTAGAGGGATGTCTCCAACCACCAACTTACCGTCCTAAGACAAGGCCGAGTATAGCCCACAACGATCTCCGCCATGGCACAACCCAAGGGGGGGGGGGGGGGGGCGCCAACCCAGACAGGAAGACCACGTCAGTGACTCAACCCACTCAAGTGACGCACCCCTCCCATGGACGGCATGGAAGAACACCAGTAGGCCAGTGACTCAGCCTCTGTAAAAGGGTTAGAGGCAGAGAATCCCAGTGGAAAGAGGGGAACCGGCAAGGCAGAGACAGCAAGGGCGGTTCGTTGCTCCAGCCTTTCCGTTCACCTTCACACTCCTGGGCCAGACTATACTTAATCATAGGACCTACTGAAGAGATAAGTCTTCAGTAAAGACTTAAAGGTTGAGACTGAGTCTGCGTCTCTCACATTGGTAGGCAGACCATTCCATAAAAATGGAGCTCTATAGGAGAAAGCCCTACCTCCAGCCGTTTGCTTAGAAATTCTAGGGACAATTAGGAGGCCTGCGTCTTGTGACCGTAGCGTACGTGTAGGTATGTACGGCAGGACCAAATCGGAAAGATAGGTAGGAGCAAGCCCATGTAATGCTTTGTAGGTTAGCAGTAAAACCTTGAAATCAGCCCTTGCCTTAACAGGAAGCCAGTGTAGGGAGGCTAACACTGGAGTAATATGATCAAATTTTTTGGTTCTAGTCAGGATTCTAGCAGCCGTATTTAGCACTAACTGAAGTTTATTTAGTGCTTTATCCGGGTAGCCGGAAAGTAGAGCATTGCAGTAGTCCAGCCTAGAAGTAACAAAAGCATGGATTAATTTTTCTGCGTCATTTTTGGACAGAAAATTTCTGATTTTTGCAATGTTACGTAGATGGAAAAAAGCTGTCCTTGAAACAGTCTTGATATGTTCTTCAAAAGAGAGATCAGGGTCCAGAGTAACGCCGAGGTCCTTCACAGTTTTATTTGAGACGACTGTACAACCATCCAGATTAATTGTCAGATTCAACAGAAGATCTCTTTGTTTCTTGGGACCTAGAACAAGCATCTCTGTTTTGTCCGAGTTTAAAAGTAGAAAGTTTGCAGCCATCCACTTCTTTATGTCTGAAACACAGGCTTCTAGCGAGGGCAATTTTGGGGCTTCACCATGTTTCATTGAAATGTACAGCTGTGTGTCGTCTGCATAGCAGTGAAATTTAACATTATGTTTTCGAATGACATCCCCAAGAGGTAAAATATATAGTGAAAACAATAGTGGTCCTAAAACGGAACCTTGAGGAACACCGAAATTTACAATTGATTTGTCAGAGGACAAACCATTCACAGAGACAAACTGATATCTTTCCGACAGATAAGATCTAAACCAGGCCAGAACTTGTCCATGTAGACCAATTTGGGTTTCCAATCTCTCCAAAAGAATGTGGTGATCGATGGTATCAAAAGCGGCACTAAGATCTAGGAGCACGAGGACAGATGCAGAGCCTCGGTCTGACGTCATTAAAAGGTCATTTACCACCTTCACAAGTGCAGTCTCAGTGCTATGATGGGGTCTAAAACCAGACTGAAGCGTTTCGTATACATTGTTTGTCTTCAGGAAGGCAGTCAGTTGCTGTGCAACAGCTTTTTCTAAAATTTTGGAGAGGAATGGAAGATTCGATATAGGCCGATAGTTTTTTATAATTTCTGGATCAAGATTCGGCTTTTTCAAGAGAGGCTTTATTACTGCCACTTTTAGTGAGCTTGGTACACATCCGGTGGATAGAGAGCCGTTTATTATGTTCAACATAGGAGGGCCAAGCACAGGAAGCAGCTCTTTCAGTAGTTTAGTTGGAATAGGGTCCAGTATGCAGCTTGAGGGTTTGGAGGCCATGATTATTTTCATCATTGCGTCAAGAGATATAGTACTAAAACACTTAAGTATCTCCCTTGATCCTAGGTCCTGGCAGAGTTGTGCAGACTCAGGACAATGGAGCTTTGGAGGAATACCCAGATTTAAAGAGGAGTCTGTAATTTGCTTTCTAATGATCATGATCTTTTCCTCAAAGAAGTTCATAAATGTATTACTGCTGAAGTGAAAGCCATCCTCCATTTGCGAAGGCTGCTTTTTAGTTAGCTTTGCGACAGTATCAAAAAGAAATTTCGGATTGTTCTTATTTTCCTCAATTAAGTTGGAAAAATAGGATGATCGAGCAGCAGTAAGGGCTCTTCGATACTGCACGGTACTGTCTTTCCAAGCTAGTCGGAAGACTTCCAGTTTGGTGTGGCGCCATTTCCGTTCCAATTTTCTGGAAGCTTGCTTCAGAGCTCGTGTATTTTCTGTATACCAGGGAGCTAGTTTCTTATGACAGATGTTTTTAGTTTTTAGGGGTGCAACTGCATCTAGGGTATTGCGCAAGGTTAAATTGAGTTCCTCGGTTAGGTGGTTAACTGATTTTTGTCCTCTGACGTCCTTGGGTAGGCAGAGGCAGTCTGGAAGGGCATCAAGGAATCTTTGGGTTGTCTGAGAATTTATAGCACGACTTTTAATGCTCCTTGGTTGGGGTCTGAGCAGATTATTTGTTGCAATTGCAAACGTAATAAAATGGTGGTCCGATAGTCCAGGATTATGAGGAAAAACATTTAGATCCACAACATTTATTCCATGGGACAAAACTAGGTCCAGAGTATGACTGTGGCAGTGAGTAGGTCCAGAGACATGTTGGACAAAACCCACTGAGTCGATGATGGCTCCGAAAGCCTTTTGGAGTGGGTCTGTGGACTTTTCCATGTGAATGTTAAAGTCACCAAAAATTAGAATATTATCTGCTATGACTACAAGATCCGATAGGAATTCAGGGAACTCAGTGAGGAACACTGCATATGGCCCAGGAGGCCTATAAACAGTAGCTATAAAAAGTGAGTGAGTAGGCTGCATAGATTTCATGACTAGAAGCTCAAAAGACGAAAACGTCATTGTTGTTTTTTTTTTTGTAAATTGAAATTTGCTATCGTAAATGTTAGCAACACCTCCGCCTTTGCCGGATGCACGGGGGGTATGGTCACTAATGTAACCTGGGGGTGAGGCCTCATTTAACACAGTAAATTCATCAGGCTTAAGCCATGTTTCAGTCAGGCCAATCACATCAAGATTATTATCAGTGATTAGTTCATTGACTATAACTGCCTTGGAAGTGAGGGATCTAACATTAAGTAACCCAATTTTGAGATGTGAGGTATCACAATCTCTTTCAATAATGGCAGGAATGGAGGAGGTCTTTATACTAGTGAGATTGCTAAAGCGAACACCGCCATTTTTAATTTTGCCCAACCTAGATCGAGGCACAGACACGGTCTCAATGGGGAAAGCTGAGCTGACTACACTGACTGTGCTAGTGGCAGACTCCACTAAGCTGGCAGGCTGGCTAACAGCCTGCTGCCTGGCCTGCACCCTATTTCATTGTGGAGCTAGAGGAGTTAGAGCCCTGTCTATGTTCGTAGATAAGATGAGAGCACCCCTCCAGCTAGGATGGAGTCCGTCACTCCTCAACAGGCCAGGCTTGGTCCTGTTTGTGATGACACTCCTAGGACATTATGTTATGTAGGATGTTATGTTAGACAATGCATGCATTTTTAGTTCTATCAAGTTCATATTTATATCCAAAAACAGCGTTTTACTATGGCATTGATGTTGAGGAAATCGTTTCCCTCCAATAACCGGCAGACAAGTCAGCGTCACAAATTAAATAATTAAAATTAGAAAACATTGGTAAAATATTATATTGTCATTTAAAGAATTATAGATTTACATCTCTTGAACGCAATCAACTTGCCAGATTTAAAAATAACCTTACTGGGAAATCACACTTTGCAATAATCTGAGCACTGCGCCCAGAAAAATACGCGTTGCGATACAGACTAGACGTCATGTTGGGGAGATCTAAAATCGAAAATACTATGTAAATAATCCATTACCTTTGATTCTCTTCATCAGATGTCACTTCCAGGTATCACAGGTCCATAATGAATGTAGTTTTGTTCAAAAAAGCTCATCATTTATGTCCAAAAATCTCCGTCTCGTTAGCACATGATGTAAGCCAGCCGGACTTCTCGTCATGAACGAGGGGAAAAAATATATTTCCGTTCGTTCAAACATGTCAAACGTTGTATAGCATAAATCATTAGGGCCTTTTTTAACCAGAACATGAATAATATTCAAGGTGGACGAATGCATACTCTTTTATAACGTATTGGAACGAGGGTACCCAACATGAACTCGCGCGCCAGGTGTCTAATGGGACATCATCGTTCCATGGCTCTTGTTCGGTCAGATCTCCCTCCAGAAGACTCAAAACACTTTGTAAAGGCTGGTGACATCTAGTGGAAGCAATAGGAAGTGCCAAAATATTCCTAAGCCCCTGTGTTTTTCAATGGGATAGGTTTAAAGTCAATACAACACATCAGGTATCCACTTCCTGTCAGAAAATGTCTCAGGGTTTTGCCTGCCAAATGAGTTCTGTTATACTCACAGACACCATTCAAACAGTTTTAGAAACTTTAGAGTGTTTTCTATCCATATATAATAAGTATATGCATATTCTAGTTACTGGGTAGGATTAGTAACCAGATTAAATCGGGTACATTTTTTTTATCCAGACGTGCAAATGCTGCCCCCTAGACCCAACAGGTTAACTAAGTTGAATCAGGCGTTCTAGATCGGCAATGGCTGGGGGGGTCCTTGAGGAGAACCACTGGTTTAGACATCAGTTAACAATTGACTCAAGGCCGTACGTGAGTCTTTCACTAGACACCATCACGGGCCGTAGTCACCTTTTAATTATCACTAAAAGAGCCAAGAACCCTTTTGTGAACCATTGAAGAGCTCTAATCGTTCTTAGAGTCATTATGGTTCCACATAGAACCATCAACCTTCCCAAAGAACCCTTGAGGAACCCTCTTTTCTAAGTGTTTAGGGGGGCTAGGGGTTGATTTGGAATACAGGGTCTGTTTCCTTGGTTGTAGGGTCAGAGTGTTGTAGGGTTAATTAAGGTGTAAATGATTGATCGGGGGGAGAGTTGACCAGGCAAGCCAGTAACACTGCTTATCAATACTGTAATGATGATGATGATGATGATGATGGGACTCTGAAACTGCTGAGGCTACAGCATTCAATCAATCCCCAAAAAATGTAGCCCTTACATCAGCTGATGTCACAAAGTGCTGTACAGAAACCCAGCCTAAAACCCCAAACAGCAAGCAATGCAGGTGTAGAAGCACGGTGGCTAGGAAAAACTCCCTAGAAAGGCCAAAACCCAGGAAGAAACCTAGAGAGGAACCAGGCTTTGAGGGGTGGCCAGTCCGCTTCTGGCTGTGCCGGGTGGAGATTATAACAGAACATGGCCAAGATGAACAAATGTTCATAGATGACCAGCAGGGACAAATAATAATAATCACAGTGGTTGTCGAGGATGAACAGGTCAGCACCTCAGGAGTAAATGTCAGTTGGCTTTTCATAGCCGATCATTCAGAGTATCTCTACCGCTCCTGCTGTCTCTAGAGAGTTGAAAACAGCAGGTCTGGGACAGGTAGCACGTCTGGTGAACAGGTCAGGGTTCCATAGCCGCAGGCAGAACTCCAGAAACTGGAGCAGCAGCACGGCCAGGTGGACTGGGGCCAGCAAGGAGTCATCAGGCCAGGTAGTCCTGAGGCATGGTCCTAGGGCTCAGGTCCTCTGAGAGAGAGAGAAAGAAAGAAATAAAGAGAGAGAAAGAGAGAGAGAGAGAATTAGAGAGAGCATACTGAAATTCACACAGGACACCGGAGAAGACAGGAGAAATACTCCAGATATAACAGACTGACTCTAGCCCCCCAACACATAAACTATTGCAGCATAAATACTGGCTTCAAATCTACTGAGATTTGTCCTGATAGGATGTGATTAGATTACAGTATGGTACTATTACTGACCAGCTCATGGGTGTTTTCATTTCCTGTGTATTTTATTTTCAATAGTATATAGACCTGTAAATTGTTATCTGCATTTTAATTAAGAATGAGGCTAACCTGGTAGTGGTGTATGGGGTGGAACCCTGTGGTATCAGAACCATGTGGTATCAAAACCATGTGGTATCACAACCCTGTGGTATCAAAACCATGTGTTATTAAAACCCTGTCGCATCAGAATCTAGTGGTATCAGATCAGAACCCTGTGGTATCAGAATATAACTCGGTGGTATCAGAATCTAGTGGTATCAGAACAGAACCCTGTGGTATCAGAACAGAACCCTGTGGTATCAGAACCCTGTGGTATCAGAACAGAACCTTGTGGTATCAGAACAGAACCCTGTGATATCAGAACAGAACCCTGTGGTATCTGAACAGAACCCTGTGGTATCAGAACCCTGTAGTATCAGAACAGAACCTTGTGGTATCAGAACAGAACCCTGTGGTATCAGAACAGAACCTTGTGGTATTAGAACCCTGTGGTATCAGAACAGAACCCTGTGGTATCAGAACAGAACCTTGTGGTATTAGAACCTTGTGGTATCAGAACAGAACCCTGTGGTATCAGAACAGAACCTTGTGGTATTAGAACATTGTGGTATCAGAACAGAACCCTGTGGTATCAGAACCCTATGGTATTAGAACAGAACCTTGTGGTATCAGAACAGAACCCTGTGGTATTAGAACCCTATGGTATTAGAACAGAACCCTGTGGTATCAGAACAGAACCCTGTGGTATTAGAACCCTATGGTATTAGAACAGAACCCTGTGGTATCAGAACAGAACCCTGTGGTATTAGAACCCTATGGTATTAGAACAGAACCCTGTGGTATTAGAACAGAACCCTGTGCTATCAGAACAGAACCCTGTGGTATTTTTTATTTATTTTATTTTATTTACCTTTATTTAACCAGGTAGGCTAGTTGAGAACAAGTTCTCATTTACAACTGCGACCTGACCAAGGTAAAGCAAAGCAATTTGACACATACAACAACACAGAGTTACACATGGAATAAACAAACATACAGTCAATAATACAGTAGAAAAAAGAAAACAAAAAGTCTATATGCAGTAACTGCAAATGAGGTAAGTTAAGGCAATAAATAGGCCATGGTGGCGAAGTAATTACGATATAGCAATTAAACACTGGAATGGTAGATGTGCAGAAGATGAATGTGCAAGTAGAGATACTGGGGTGCAAAGGAGCAAGATAAATAAATAAATACAGTATTGGGATGAGGTAGATAGATGGGCTGTTTACAGATGGGCTATGTACAGGTGCAGTGATCTGTGAGCTGCTCTGACAGCTGGTGCTTAAAGCTAGTGAGGGAGATATGAGTCTCCAGCTTCAGAGATTTTTGTAGTTCGTTCCAGTCATTGGCAGCAGACAACTGGAAGGAAAGATGACCAAAGGAGGAATTGGCTTTGGGGGTGACCAGAGAGATATACCTGCTGGAGAGCATGCTACGAGTGGGTGCTGCTATGGTGACCAGTGAGCTGAGATAAGGCGTGGCTTTACCTAGCAGAGACTTGTAGATAACCTGTAGCCAGTGGGTTTGGCGACGAGTATGAAGCGAGGGCCAACCAACAAGAGCATACAGGTCGCAATAGTGGGTAGTGTATGGGGCTTTGGTGACAAAACGGATGGCACTGTGATAGACTGCATCCTGTTTGCTGAGTAGGGTGTTGGAGGCTATTTTATAGATGACATCACCGAAGTCGAGGATCGGTAGGATGGTCAGTTTTACGAGGGTATGTTTAACAGCATGAGTGAAGGATGCTTTATAGCGAAATAGGAAGCCGATTCTAGATTTAATTTTGGATTGGAGATGCTTAATGTGAGTCTGGAAGGAGAGTTTACAGTCTAACCAGACACCCAGGTATTTGTAGTTGTCCACGCATTCTAAGTCAGAACCATCCAGAGTAGTGATGCTGGACGGGCGGGCAGGTGCAGGCAGCGATCGGTTGAAGAGCATGCATTTAGTTTTACTAGCATTTAAGAGCAGTTGGAGGCCACGGAAGGAGAGTTGTATGGCATTGAAGCTCGTCTGGAGGTTAGTTAACACAGTATCAGAACAGAACCCTGTGGTATTTTATCAGAACCCTGTGGTATTTCATCAGAACCCTGTGGTATTTCATCAGAACCCTGTGGTATTTTATCAGAACCCTGTGGTATTTTATCAGAACCCTGTGGTATTTCATCAGAACCCTGTGGTATTTCATCAGAACCCCTGTGGTATTTTATCAGAACCCTGTGGTATTTCATCAGAACCCTGTGGTATTTTATCAGAACCCTGTGGTGTTAGAAAAGATGGCTGCAGAGACAGAATGTTGCTCTTTTAAAGTTTGTTTCATGCAATTCTACACATTTTGTCATGGGGCGGAATTTTTGTTGTTGTTGAGTTTAAAGCTAATTTCCTAGAATTATACACATTTTGCCGTGGCTTATCCTGTGTTGTGGTATCAGAACCCTGTGGTGTCAGAACAGAACCCTGTGGTGTCAGAACAGAACCCTGTGGTGTCAGAACAGAACTCTGTGGTATCAGAACAGAACTCTGTGATATCAGAACAGAACTCTGTGATATCAAAACAGAACCCTGTGGTGTCAGAACAGAACTCTGTGGTATCAGAACAGAACTCTGTGGTATCTGAACAGAACTCTGTGATATCAGAACAGAACCCTGTGGTGTCAGAACAGAACTCTGTGGTATCAGAACAGAACACTGTGGTATCAGAACAGAACTCTGTGGTGTCAGAACAGAACACTGTGGTATCAGAACAGAACTCTGTGATATCAGAACAGAACTCTGTGGTGTCAGAACAGAACACTGTGGTATCAGAACTCTGTTGTGTCAGAACCCTGTGGTATCAGAACAGAACCCTGTGGTGTCAGAACAGAACTCTGTGGTATCAGAACAGAACTCTGTGGTATCTGAACAGAACTCTGTGATATCAGAACAGAACCCTGTGGTGTCAGAACAGAACTCTGTGGTATCAGAACAGAACTCTGTGGTATCAGAACAGAACCCTGTGGTGTCAGAACAGAACTCTGTGGTATCAGAACAGAACACTGTGGTATCAGAACAGAACTCTGTGGTGTCAGAACAGAACACTGTGGTATCAGAACAGAACTCTGTGGTATCAGAACTCTGTGGTATCAGAACAGAACTCTGTGGTATCAGAAATCTGTGATATCAGAACAGAACCATGTGGTATCAGAACTCTGTGGTATCAGAACTCTGTGGTATCAGAACAGAACCCTGTGGTATCAGAACTCTGTGGTATCAGAACTCTGTGGTATCAGAACAGAACTCTGTGGCATCAGAACTCTGTGGTATCAGAACTCTGTGGTATCAGAACAAAACCCCGGTCTGATCAGAACCTTGTGGTACCGTATTAGTGTGGGGTGTAATGGTGTGGTATCAGGCGGTCCATCTAGGGAGGGTCTGCATGCCTCTCAGCCCTCAGGCTCACCTCAAGGAGCTGCCAGCTGTGCGACAGGAGCTGGGCTGCAGGCCAGATTCTAAACATCACAACATTATCTCTCCCTCTGGGTGCACTGTTAAATACAGCTCTGACCATTGTATTGTTGCAATACATGGACTTTCCCTTCCTGGATTGACCTGGTTGACCAGTGTTGACCTGGAGGTTGACCTGCTGAGAGACCGTGTTGACCTGCTGAGAGACAGTGTTGACCTGGTACTCTGTCTGTCTGTCTGTCTGTCTGTCTGTCTGTCTGTCTGTCTGTCTGTCTGTCTGTCTGTCTGTCTGTCTGTCTGTCTGTCTGTCTGTCTGTCTGTCTGTCCAGAGACTGGTGGTTGCTGCCTGTCTTGACTAATGATTCCTCTGTCTGACAGCAGAATAAAGGACAGTGTTTGCTGTATATCTAGTATGCCCTCTGAGATTGATACTTTCTCTTCTGCATAGTAAACTAAGTTTGGATTCTATCTCCTACAGATATCTGTGAGCTCACAATACTCAGAGCCCTTCAGGTGCATTAGTCTCCCCCCTTTCCCTCCTCTCCTCCTTTCACCGTGCCCTCCTCCTCCTCTTCTCCTCTCCCCCTTTCTCTGCTCTCCTCCCCCCCTTTCCCTGCCCTCCTCTCCTCCTCTCCTCCTCTCCTTCCTCCTTCCCCCTGCTGCCCTCCCCCTGCCCCTCACCCCCCTACCGTCATTAATCTGTTTAAAGCAGCCGTGATAAATGAACTAAACTTGGCTTACCTCGCACATTTTATGATTTGGTTTGAACAAGCTATGTCAGGTATGTGAGGAGGCTTGATACCGCCCTGACAGAGGGTCATGTTGTCAGCGATTAATGATTCAAAATGTTCTTTCTTTATATATTTCATTTCTGTGCAAAACAAATTCCCATCAGGGAAATGGTTTCAATCAATCAACCTGTCAACCAATCAAATCCTCTCTCCTCTCTCCCAGGTAGTAAAGAGGCAGCGTTTACCTATGCCATCATCGCCGCAGGTGTGGCCCATGCCATCACAGCAGCGTGTACCCAGGGGAAGCTGTCCGACTGCGGCTGTGATAAGGACAAGCAGGGGACCTACAGCCAGGACGAGGGCTGGAAGTGGGGAGGTTGCTCGGCTGACGTGAGCTATGGCCTGGGGTTCTCTAAGGTCTTCGTAGACGCGCGAGAGATCAAACAGAACGCCAGAACTTTAATGAACCTCCACAACAACGAGGTGGGACGCAAGGTATGTAGATACGAAAGTGGACATTCCACTTCCTGTAGGAAGTCATGTCAATGTTTCCCCTCACTAAACAATGTCTAACAGGAAGATCATTTTATTATATTGAGACGTGGTATAAAACACCTTTATTGTAGTCTGATAGACCACCATAGCATGAGGTAGAGCAACAAACAGACCCTCCTCTCATGTAATCATTATAACCTGGAAGACTCCGGTCGCAAGAAGAGCTGGAAGCAGCGGACGGTGCTGTAACCTTGTCTGTATGCTCTGGAGAATACACCACAGGAAGTAGTCAGACGCATCAGAGAGGAAGTAACCTGTAATGGAACCATGGCAGGCGTTACAGAGGAGGGAAAACACAGGAAGTAGTCAGACGCATCAGAGAGGAAGTAACCTGTAACGGAACCATGGCAGGCGTTACAGAGGAAGGAAAACACAGGAAGTAGTCAGATGCATCAGAGAGGAAGTAACCTGTAATGGAACCATGGCAGGCGTTACAGAGGAGGGAAAACACAGGAAGTAGTCAGACGCATCAGAGAGGAAGTAGCCTGTAATGGAACCATGGCAGGCGTTACAGAGGAGGGAAAACACAGGAAGTAGTCAGACGCATCAGAGAGGAAGTAACTTGTAATGGAACCATGGCAGGCGTTACAGAGGAGGGAAAACACAGGAAGTAGTCAGACGCATCAGAGAGGAAGTAACCTGTAATGGAACAATGGCAGGCGTTACAGAGGAGGAAAAACACAGGAAGTAGTCAGACGCATCAGAGAGGAAGTAACCTGTAATGGAACCATGGCAGGCGTTAAAGAGGAGGGAAAATACAGGAAGGTGTGATCACATCTTAAATCTGGACCTGGTGTGGACCTGGAAACTGTTCTCTCTCTGTTCTCGGACTCTTCCATCAAAAGAAAGTACATGGTGAGCTATATTAAGTACTTCCTCTATGAACAGTCTGAATTTAGATGTAGTAACTGTTTTGATGACATGATGAGATCAATTAAGAAAACAAGCTCGACATGTTGTGATGATGTTTCCACTTCACAGAGCCCTCTCTCTCTCTCTCTCTCTGTGTCTGGAGATGCACCACTGGCTGATAGGACCTTTACATTTATTAAGGTTCAAAATTTTCTTGGTTTTATGACATGTCTTTCTTGCTCCATGTTGATATATTGCCCTCACTCTGCAGAGATGAGGAAAGTGTTTCAGCACTCTGGACAGAGCTGGTTGGGGATATGACCTGACCCTACAGGGCTGAATGGGGATATGATATGATATGATATGACCCTACAGGGCTGGTTGGGGATGATGATATGATATGAGGCCCTACAGGGCTGATTGGGGATATGATATGATATGATATGACCCTACAGGGCTGGTTGGGGATATGATATGATATGACCCTATAGAGCTGGTTGGGGATATGATATGATATGACTCTACAGGGCTGGTTGGGGATATGATATGATATGACCCTATAGAGCTGGTTGGGGATATGATATGATATGACCCTATAGAGCTGGTTGGGGATATGATATGATATGACCCTACAGGGCTGATTGGGATATGATATGATATGATATGACCCTACAGGGCTGGTTGGGGATATGATATGATATGACCCTACAGGGCTGGTTGGGGATATGACATGACATGATATGACCCTACAGGGCTGGTTGGGGATATGATATGATATGACCCTACAGGGCTGGTTGGGGATATGATATGATATGAGCCCTACAGGGCTGGTTGGGGATATGATATGACCCTACAGGGCTGGTTGGGGATATGATATGACTCTACAGGGCTGGTTGGGGATATGATATGATATGACCCTACAGGGCTGGCTGGGGATATGATATGATATGACCCTACAGGGCTGGTTGGGGATATGAGATGATATGACCTTACAGGGCTGGTTGGGGATATGATATGATATGACTCTACAGGGCTGGTTGGGGGATATGATATGATATGACCCTACAGGGCTGGTTGGGGATATGTGATATGATATGATATAATATGACCCTACAGGGCTGGTTGGGGATATGATATGATATGATATGACCCTACAGGGCTGGTTGGGGATATGAAATGACCCTACAGGGCTGGTTGGGGATATGACATGACCCTACAGGGCTGGTTGGGGATATGATATGATATGATATAATATGACCCTACAGGGCTGGTTGGGGATATGATATGATATGATATGACCCTACAGGGCTGGTTGGGGATATGATATGATATGACCCTACAGGGCTGGTTGGGGATATGATATGATATGATATGACCCTACAGGGCTGGTTGGGGATATGATATGACCCTACAGGGCTGGTTGGGGATATGATATGATATGACCCTACAGGGCTGACTGGGGATATGATATGATATGATATGACCTGACCCTACAGGGCTGGTTGGGGATATGATATGATATGATATGACCCTACAGGGCTGGTTGGGGATATGACATGATATGATATGACCCTACAGGGCTGGTTGGGGATATGACATGATATGATATGACCCTACAGGGCTGACTGGGGATATGATATGATATGATATGATATGGCCCTACAGGGCTGATTGGGGATATGATATGATATGACCCTACATGGCTGGTTGGGGATATGACATGATATGATATGACCCTACAGGGCTGGTTGGGGATAAGATATGATATGACCCTACAGGGCTGGTTGGGGATATGATCAGATATGACCCTACAGAGCTGGTTGGGGGATATGATATGATATGATATGACCCTACATGGCTGACTGGGGATATGATATGATATGACCCTACAGGGCTGGTTGGGGATATGATATGATATGACCCTACAGGGCTGATTGGGGATATGATATGATATGACATGATATGATATGACCCTACAGGGCTGGTTGGGGATATGATATGACATGACCCTACAGGGCTGGTTGGGGATATTATATGATATAACCCTACAGAGCTGGTTGGGGATATGATATGATATGATATGACCCTACAGGGCTGGTTGGGGATATGATATGATATGACCCTACAGGGCTGGTTGGGGATATGACATGACATGATATGACCCTACAGGGCTGGTTGGGGATATGATATGATATGACCCTACAGGGCTGGTTGGGGATATGATATGATATGACCCTACAGGGCTGGTTGGGGATATGATATGATATGATATGACCCTACAGGGCTGGCTGGGGATATGATATGATATGACCCTACAGGGCTGGTTGGGGATATGAGATGATATGACCCTACAGGGCTGGTTGGGGATATGATATGATATGACTCTACAGGGCTGGTTGGGGATATGATATGATATGATATGACCCTACAGGGCTGGTTGGGGATATGATATGATATTATATAATATGACCCTACAGGGCTGGTTGGGGATATGATATGATATGATATGACCCTACAGGGCTGGTTGGGGATATGAAATGACCCTACAGGGCTGGTTGGGGATATGATATGACCCTACAGGGCTGGTTGGGGATATGATATGATATGATATAATATGACCCTACAGGGCTGGTTGGGGATATGATATGATATGATATTACCCTACAGGGCTGGTTGGGGATATGATATGATATGACCCTACAGGGCTGGTTGGGGATATGATATGATATGATATGACCCTACAGGGCTGGTTGGGGATATGAGATGATATGACCCTACAGGGCTGGTTGGGGATATGATATGATATGACTCTACAGGGCTGGTTGGGGATATGATATGATATGACCCTACAGGGCTGGTTGGGGATATGATATGATATAATATGACCCTACAGGGCTGGTTGGGGATATGATATGATATGATATGACCCTACAGGGCTGGTTGGGGATATGAAATGACCCTACAGGGCTGGTTGGGGATATGATATGACCCTACAGGGCTGGTTGGGGATATGATATGATATGACCCTACAGGGCTGACTGGGCATATGATATGATATGATATGACCTGACCCTACAGGGCTGGTTGGGGATATGATATGATATGATATGACCCTACAGGGCTGGTTGGGGATATGACATGATATGATATGACCCTACAGGGCTGGTTGGGGATAAGATATGATATGACCCTACAGGGCTGGTTGGGGATATGATCAGATATGACCCTACAGGGCTGATTGGGGATATGATATGATATGACATGATATGATATGACCCTACAGGGCTGGTTGGGGATATGATATGATATGACCCTACAGGGCTGGTTGGGGATATGACATGATATGATATGACCCTACAGGGCTGGTTGGGGATATGATATGATATGATATGACCCTACAGGGCTGGTTGGGGATATGATATGATATGACCCTACAGGGCTGGTTGGGGATATTATATGATATGACCCTACAGGGCTGGTTGGGGATATGATATGATATGACCCTACAGGGCTGGTTGGGGATATGATATGATATGACCCTACAGGGCTGGTTGGGGATATTATATGATATGACCCTACAGGGCTGGTTGGGGATATGATATGACTCTACAGGGCTGGTTGGGGATATGATATGATATGATATGACCCTACAGGGCTGGCTGGGGATATGATATGATATGACCCTACAGGGCTGGTTGGGGATATGAGATGATATGACCCTACAGGGCTGGTTGGGGATATGATATGATATGACTCCTACAGGGCTGGTTGGGGATATGATATGATATGACCCTACAGGGCTGGTTGGGGATATGATATGATATAATATGACCCTACAGGGCTGGTTGGGGATATGATATGATATGATATGACCCTACAGGGCTGGTTGGGGATATGAAATGACCCTACAGGGCTGGTTGGGGATATGATCATGACCCTACAGGGCTGGTTGGGGATATGATATGATATCATATAATATGACCCTACAGGGCTGGTTAGGGATATGATATGATATGATATGACCCTACAGGGCTGGTTGGGGATATGATATGATATGACCCTACAGGGCTGGTTGGGGATATGATATGATATGACCCTACAGGGCTGGTTGGGGATATGAGATGATATGACCCTACAGGGCTGGTTGGGGATATGATATGATATGACCCTACAGGGCTGGTTGGGGATATGATATGATATGACCCTACAGGGCTGGTTGGGGATATGATATGATATGATATGACCCTACAGGGCTGGTTGGGGATATGATATGATATGACCCTACAGGGCTGGTTGGGGATATGAAATGACCCTACAGGGCTGGTTGGGGATATGATATGACCCTACAGGGCTGGTTGGGGATATGATATGATATGATATAATATGACCCTACAGGGCTGGTTGGGGATATGATATGATATGATGTGACCCTACAGGGCTGGTTGGGGATATGATATGATATGATATGACCCTACAGGGCTGGTTGGGGATATGATATGATATGACCCTACAGGGCTGACTGGGGATATGATATGATATGAGCCTGACCCTACAGGGCTGGTTGGGGATATGATATGATATGATATGATACGGGCTGATATGACCCTACAGGGCTGGTTGGGGATATGACATGATATGATATGACCCTACAGGGCTGGTTGGGGATATGATATGATATGACCCTACAGGGCTGGTTGGGGATATGATATGATATGATATGACCCTACAGGGCTGGTTGGGGATATGATATGACCCTACAGGGCTGGTTGGGGATATGATATGATATGACCCTACAGGGCTGACTGGGGATATGATATGATATGATATGACCTGACCCTACAGGGCTGGTTGGGGATATGATATGATATGATATGATATGACCCTACAGGGCTGGTTGGGGATATGACATGATATGATATGACCCTACAGGGCTGGTTGGGGATATGACATGATATGATATGACCCTACAGGGCTGACTGGGGATATGATCATGATATGATATGGCCCTACAGGGCTGATTGGGGATATGATATGATATGATATGACCCTACAGGGCTGGTTGGGGATATGACATGATATGACCCTACAGGGCTGGTTGGGGATAAGATATGATATGACCCTACAGGGCTGGTTGGGGATATGATCAGATATGACCCTACAGAGCTGGTTGGGGATATGACATGATATGATATGACCCTACAGGGCTGACTGGGGATATGATATGATATGACCCTACAGGGCTGGTTGGGGATATGACATGATATGATATGACCCTACAGGGCTGGTTGGGGATATGATATGATATGACCCTACAGGGCTGGTTGGGGATATGATATGATATGATATGACCCTACAGGGCTGGTTGGGGATATGATATGACCCTACAGGGCTGGTTGGGGATATGATATGATATGACCCTACAGGGCTGACTGGGGATATGATATGATATGATATGACCTGACCCTACAGGGCTGGTTGGGGATATGATATGATATGATATGATATGACCCTACAGGGCTGGTTGGGGATATGACATGATATGATATGACCCTACAGGGCTGGTTGGGGATATGATATGATATGATATGACCCTACAGGGCTGGTTGGGGATATGATATGATATGATATGGCCCTACAGGGCTGGTTGGGGATATGATATGATATGATATGACCCTACAGGGCTGGTTGGGGATATGATATGATATGACCCTACAGGGCTGGTTGGGGATATGATATGATATGACCCTACAGGGCTGGTTGGGGATATGATCATGATATGACCCTACAGGGCTGGTTGGGGATATGATATGATATGACCCTACAGGGCTGGTTGGGGATATGATATGATATGACCCTACAGGGCTGGTTGGGGATATGATATGATATGACCCTACAGGGCTGGTTGGGGATATGATATGATATGACTGATGAGCCCTACAGGGCTGGTTGGGGATATGATATGATATGACCCTACAGGGCTGGTTGGGGATATGATATGATATGACCCTACAGGGCTGGTTGGGGATATGATATGATATGATATGACCCTACAGGGCTGGTTGGGGATATGATATGATATGATATGACCCTACAGGGCTGGTTGGGGATATGATATGATATGACCCTACAGGGCTGGTTGGGGATATGATATGATATGACCCTACAGGGCTGGTTGGGGATATGATATGATATGACCCTACAGGGCTGGTTGGGATATGATATGATATGATATGATATGACCCTACAGGGCTGGTTGGGGATATGATATGATATGATATGAGCCCGCCCTACAGGGCTGGTTGGGGATATGATATGATATGATATGATATGATATGATATGACCCGACCCTACAGGGCTGGTTGGGGATATGATATGATATGACCCTACAGGGCTGGTTGGGGATATGATATGATATGACCCTACAGGGCTGACTGGGGATATGATATGATATGATATGACCTGACCCTACAGGGCTGGTTGGGGATATGATATGATATGATATGACCCTACAGGGCTGGTTGGGGATATGACATGATATGATATGACCCTACAGGGCTGGTTGGGGATATGATATGATATGACCCTACAGGGCTGGTTGGGGATATGATATGATATGATATGACCCTACAGGGCTGGTTGGGGATATGATATGACCCTACAGGGCTGGTTGGGGATATGATATGATATGACCCTACAGGGCTGACTGGGGATATGATATGATATGATATGACCTGACCCTACAGGGCTGGTTGGGGATATGATATGATATGATATGACCCTACAGGGCTGGTTGGGGATATGACATGATATGATATGACCCTACAGGGCTGGTTGGGGATATGAATGATATGATATGACCCTACAGGGCTGGTTGGGGATATGACATGATATGACCCTACAGGGCTGGTTGGGGATATGATATGATATGACCCTACAGGGCTGGTTGGGGATATGATCAGATATGACCCTACAGGGCTGGTTGGGGATATGATATGATATGACCCTACAGGGCTGACTGGGGATATGATATGATATGACCTGACCCTACAGGGCTGGTTGGGGATATGATATGATATGATATGATATGACCCTACAGGGCTGGTTGGGGATATGATATGATATGATATGGGCCCTACAGGGCTGGTTGGGGATATGATATGATATGATATGACCCTACAGGGCTGGTTGGGGATATGACATGATATGATATGACCCTACAGGGCTGGTTGGGGATATGATATGATATGACCCTACAGGGCTGGTTGGGGATATTATATGATATAACCCTACAGAGCTGGTTGGGGATATGATATGATATGACCCTACAGGGCTGGTTGGGGATATGATATGATATGATATGATATGATATGACCCTACAGGGCTGGTTGGGGATATGATATGATATGACCCTACAGGGCTGGTTGGGGATATGATATGATATGATATGATATGACCCTACAGGGCTGGTTGGGGATATGATATGATATGACCCTACAGGGCTGGTTGGGGATATGATATGATATGATATGACCCTACAGGGCTGGTTGGGGATATGATATGATATGATATGACCCTACAGGGCTGGTTGGGGATATGATATGACCCTACAGGGCTGGTTGGGGATATGATATGACCCTACAGGGCTGGTTGGGGATATGATATGACCCTACAGGGCTGGTTGGGGATATGATATGATAATCCCTGAAGGGTTCTACTTCCTCCTCTCTGCAACAACAAATGAATTCACTGGACTCATTACGGACAAAAATGCCATCATTGATGCATTTAATCACTATTTTTTTCAGTATTTTATTTGTCTTTGAATGAGCTAATTCTATTTACAGTGATATTGAGCTGGTTGCTGACAGGGGAACCTTGCTGAATGATGAAAGTATTGCTATTTACAGAGAAAGAGGTCCTGGATGGTTTGCTAGGAATAGACAACAAGAAATCCACAGGGATTGGCCAATTGGATCCTGGTCTGCTTACGTGTACAGTGTTGGCTCGATAACCCACAATCTTTTATTTAACATTATAAACTGGGTGGTTCGAGCCCTGAATGCTGATTGGCCGAAATCTGTGGTATATCAAACCGTATACCATGGGTATGACAAAACATTTTTTTTTTACTGCCCTAATTACATTAGTAACCAGTTTATAATAGCAATAATACACCTCGGGGGTTTGTGGTATATCAACAATATACCACGGCTAAGGGCTGTTCTTAGACACGCAACAACTAGGTCTATTTCCCATACACATTATACACATTAAAATACAAAAACACAGCCATGGGAAGCACAAATAAAACACCACAAATCACCCAGAAAAACAGTTACATTTCTCCACAAATAAATCCCCAATCAATACTTTAAATTGCCCCAACGGAACATCCAGATGAAATAGTTTAGAATTTGATTCCAGCAGTACGGCGCATTAAAACTAAAAGCAGATTTCCGTAGCTCGGTGGAGACCATAGGATTCTCAAGAGTTAACAAATCCTGTGAAAGGGTTAGGCAACTTCGGTGCCTTCGGAAAGTATTCAGACCCCTTGAATTTTTCTACATTTTGTTACGTTACAGTCTTATTCTACAATTGATTCAATTCTTCCCCCCCCCCCCTCATCAATCTACACACAATACCCCATAATGACAACGCAAAAACAGGTTTTTAGAAATGTTTGCTAATTTATTAAAAATAAAAAACAGATATCACATTTACATAAGTATTCAGACCCTTTACTCAGTACTTTGTTGAAGCACCTTTGGCAGCGATTACAGCCTTGAGTCTTCTTGGGTATGACGCTACAAGCTTTGCACACCTGTATTTGGGGAGTTTCTCCCATTCTTCTCTGCAGATCCTCTCAAGCTCTGTCAGGTTGGATGGGGAGCGTTGCTACAAAGCTATTTTGAAGTCTCTCCAAGTCCGGGCTCTGGCTGGCCCACTAAATGACATTCAGAGACTTGTCCCGAAGCCACTCCTGCATTGTCTTGACTGTGTGTTTAGGGTCGTTGTCCTGTTGGAAGTTGAACCTTCACCCCAGTCTGAGGTCCTGGGCACTCTGGAGCAGGTTTTCATCAAGGATCTCTCTATACTTTGCTCCATTCATCTTTCCCTCGATCCAGACTAGTCTCCCAGTCCCTGCCGCTGAAAAACATCCCCACAGCATGATGCTGCCACCACCATGCTTCACCGTTTGGAGATTCCCAGGTTTCCTCCAGACGTGACGCTTGGCATTCAGGCCAAAGAGTTGAATCTTGGTATCATCAGACCAGAGAATCTTGTTCCTCATGGTCTGAGAGTCCTTTAGGTGCCATTTGGCAAACTCCAAGGGGGCTGTCATGTGCCTTTTACTGAGGAATGGCTTCTTTCTGGCCACTCTACCATAAAGGCCTGATTGGTGGAGTGCTGCAGAGATGGTTGTACTTCTGGAAGGTTCTCCCATCTCCACAGAGGAACTCTGGAGCTCTGTCAGAGTGACCATCGGGTTCTTGGTCACCTCCCTGACCAAGGCCCTTCTCCCCTGATTGCTCAGTTTGGCCGGGCGGCCAGCTCTAGGAAGAGTCTTGGTGGTCCCAAACTTCTTCCATTTAAGAATGATGGAGGCCACTGTGTTCTTGTGGACCTTCAATGCTGCAGACATTTTTTGGTGTCCTTCCCCAGATCTGTGCCTCGACACAATCCTGTCTCGGAGCTCTACGGACATTTCCTTCGACCTCATGGCTTGGTTTTTGCTTTGACATGCACTGTCAACTGTGGGACCTTATATAGACAGATGTGTACCTTTCCAAATCATGTGCAATCAATGGAATTTACCACAAGTGGACTCCAATCAAGTTGTAGAAACATCTCAAGGATCTTCAATGGAAACAGGATGCACCTGAGCTCAATATCAAGGCTGAATTTCGAGTCTCATAGCAAGTGGTCTGAATACTTATGTAAATAAGGTATTTCTGTTTTAATTTTTTCAGCAAAAAAAATCTACAAACCTGTATTCGAATTGCCATTATGGGGCTATTGCTGAGGATTTTTTTTATTCAATTCATTTTAGAATAAGATTATTAAGTAACAAAGTTGAAAAAGTCAAGGGGTCTGAATACTTTCTGAAGGCACTGTACTTCAACATCAAAGTTAGATAAGATGGACGTTTATGAATGTAGACATCTATGGGTCTTTAGTGAAGTCCAGCCAACCTTTAGATACAGGATGCAGTGATGAGTATCAAACCTTTCACCTGTAACAAAACAAAGGGCATTATGGGAGATGGCATCCAAAGGTTTAACAGTAGTACAGTAGCAGCTGCACTTTGATTAATAATATCACCATAATCAACAGATAAAAAGGTTGACTGAATAATCTGCTTCCTACTGCTTAGAGAAAGGCACCATCTGTTTCTGTAGAAAAAGACAACTTTAAATCTTAGTTTCTTAACCAGATCATCTGTTATATAAACATCAAATCCATATCAGCCCAAATGCCTCAGTATTTATATGTGGGAACACATTCCAATGGAGAACCGTCTAATGAGTGAACATGCAGTTAATCTGGAACCTTCTCACTACCTGGCACCAGGTACCCTCCAGACTGGCACTATGCTGGCACCAGGTACCCTCCAGACTGGCACTATGCTGGCACCAGGTACCCTCCAGACTGGCACTATGCTGGCACCAGGTACCCTCCAGACTGGCACTATGCTGGCACCAGGTACCCTCCAGACTGGCACAATGCTGGCACCAGGTACCCTGCAGACTGGCACTATGCTGGCACCAGGTACCCTCCAGACTGGCACTATGCTGGCACCAGGTACCCTGCAGACTGGCACTATGCTGGCACCAGGTACCCTCCAGACTGGCACTATGCTGGCACCAGGTACCCTCCAGACTGGCACTATGCTGGCACCAGGTACCCTCCAGACTGGCACTATGCTGGCACCAGGTACCCTCCAGACTGGCACTATGCTGGCACCAGGTACCCTCCAGACGGCACTATGCTGGCACCAGGTACCCTCCAGACTGGCACAATGCTGGCACCAGGTACCCTCCAGACTGGCACTATGCTGGCACCAGGTACCCTCCAGACGGGCACTATGCTGGCACCAGGTACCCTCCAGACTGGCACAATGCTGGCACCAGGTACCCTCCAGACTGGCACTATGCTGGCACCAGGTACCCTCCAGACTGGCACTATGCTGGCACCAGGTACCCTCCAGACTGGCACTATGCTGGCTGCTGGCACCAGGTACCCTCCAGACGGGTACTATGCTGGCACCAGGTACCCTCCAGACTGGCACAATGCTGGCACCAGGTACCCTCCAGACTGGCACTATGCTGGCACCAGGTACCCTCCAGACTGGCACTATGCTGGCACCAGGTACCCTCCAGACTGGCACTATGCTGGCACCAGGTACCCTCCAGACTGGCACTATGCTGGCACCAGGTACCCTCCAGACTGGCACTATGCTGGCACCAGGTACCCTCCAGACTGGCACTATGCTGGCACCAGGTACCCTCCAGACTGGCACTATGCTGGCACCAGGTACCCTCCAGACGGGCACCAGGCTTTTTGTGACACATCAAGACTGGCACATTGCTAGGTTAATGATCTGAGAATCCCTGTCCTGTAGTTTGTCATCATTAGATCCTGCACACCCAGTATTTCTCCGCTTGGCCAGCGTAGTCTGTCACCTGGGCACCGACTGGCCAAGTCATTGCTCTGGGACAGAGCATAGCTTTGATGACATCAAAGGGCTTTGAGCTTTGATGTCTGCAACTGTCTTCCTACTTGAGCTTCCAGGGGGTCTGAATGTTAAACCGACAACAACATCTTCATGGGCATGTACCTTCAACGTAGCTTCAATCAGCTCCATGAATGTAGTGTTTCTCAGGAGTCTGAGGCATTAACATACTAAGCTGCTGTGCTCCCAGGGCTTCTGATGATTACCCACCTGACTCCAGCCTGTCTGAGGGGGGGGGGGGGGGGAGAGAAAGAGAGGAGGGGAGAGAAGGAGGAATTGAATCATTAAGAATAGGGTGAGGGTAGAAGAGCGAGAGATAGACAGGGAGTGGGATATGAGAGAAGGGGGAATCATTAAGAACAGAGAGATAGACAGGGAGTGGGATATGAGAGAAGGGGGAATTGAATCATTAAGAACAGAGAGAGAGAGGTGAGTGAGCAAGATATAAAAGGGGGATATTTTTATTTTACCTTTATTTAACTTGGCAAGTCAGTTAAGAACAAATTCTTATTTTCAATGAGGGCCTAGGAACAGTGGGTTAACTGCCTTGTTCAGGGGCAGAACGACAGATTTTTACCATGTCAGCTCGGCTATTCGATCTTGCTATTTTTCAATTACTGGGCCAACGCTCTAACCACTAGGCTACCTGCCGCCCCGAGATGGGGGGAGAGAGAGAGAGATGGGGGAGAGAGAGGGGGGAGAAGGGGGAATGGAGTCATTAAAGACAGAGGTGAGTCAGAGAGAGAGAGCGAGAGAGAGAGGTGAGTGAGCAAGAGCGAGAGAGACAGAGGTGAGTCAGAGAGAGAGAGCGAGAGAGAGAGGTGAGTGAGAAAGAGAGGGGGGAGAAAATGAGGGAGAGATATAGTGTAATGAATAAAAGGGGTGCGGCTTCTGTCTGGGAAGGAGAGAGATGATGTCATTCAGTGGATTTTTTGGGGGATTTTTTTTATTTCACCTTTATTCAACCAGGTAGGCTAGTTGAGAACAAGTTCTCATTTGCAACTGCGACCTGGCCAAGATAAAGCGTAGCAATTCGACACATACAACAACACAGAGTTACACATGGAATAAACAAAACATACAGTCAATAATACAGTAGAACAAAAGAAAACAAAAAGTCTATATACAGTAACTGCAAATGAGGTAAGTTAAGGCAATAAATAGGCCATGGTGGCGAAGTAATTACAATATAGCAATTAAACACTGGAATGGTAGATGTGCAGAAGATGAATGTGCAAGTAGAGATACTGGGGTGCAAAGGAGCAAGATAAATAAATACAGTATGGGGATGAGGTAGTTGGATGGGCTATTTACAGATGGGCTATGTACAGGTGCAGTAATCTGTGAGCTGCTCTGACAGCTGGTGCTTAAAGCTAGTGAGGGAGATATGAGTCTCCAGCTTCAGTGCTTTTTGCAGTTCGTTCCAGGCATTGGCAGCAGAGAACTGGAAGGAAAGATGACCAAAGGAGGAATTGGCTTTGGGGGTGACCAGAGAGATATACCTGCTGGAGTGCATGCTATGAGTGGGTGCTGCTATGGTGACCAGTGAGCTGAGATAAGGCGGGGCTTTACCTAGCAGAGACTTGTAGATGACCTGGAGCCAGTGGGTTTGGCGACGAGTATGAAGCGAGGGCCAACCAACTAGAGCATACAGGTCGCAATGGTGGGTAGTGTATGGGGCTTTGGTGACAAAACGGATGGCACTGTGATAGACTGCATCCTGTTTGCTGAGTAGGGTGTTGGAGGCTATTTTATAGATGACATCACCGAAGTCGAGGATCGGTAGGATGGTCAGTTTTACGAGGGTGTGTTTGGCAGCATGAGTGAAGGATGCTTTGTTGCGATATGGGAAGCCGATTCTAGATTTAATTTTGGATTGGAGATGCTTAATGTGAGTCTGGAAGGAGAGTTTACAGTCTAACCAGACACCCAGGTATTTGTAGTTGTCCACGCATTCTAAGTCAGAACCATCCAGAGTAGTGATGCTAGTTGGACGGGCGGGCAGGTGTGGGCAGTGATTGATTGAATAGCATGCATTTAGTTTTACTTGCATTTAAGAGCAGTTGGAGGCCACGGAAGGAGAGTTGTATGGCATTGAAGCTCGTCTGGAGGGTTGTTAACACAGTATCCAAAGAAGGGCCAGAAGTAAATAGAATGGTGTCGTCTGCATAGAGGTGGATCAGAGAATCACCAGCAGCAAGAGCGATATCATTGATGTATACAGAGAAGAGAGTCGGCCCGAGAATTGAACCCTGTGGCACACCCATAGAGACTGCCAGAGGTCTGGACAACAGGCCCTCCGATTTGACACTCTGAACTCTATCAGAGAAGTAGTTGGTGAACCAGGCGAGGCAATCATTTGAGAAACCAAGGCTGTCGAGTCTGCCGATAAGAATGCGGTGAGGGTCGGATAGATATAGGGTAGGATAGATATAGGTCTATAGGGGGATGACTGTGGCAGCTTTCCAACCTTTGGGAATCTCAGACGATACGAAAGAGAGGTTGAACAGGCTAGTAATAGGGGCTGCAACAATTTCGGCAGATCATTTTACAAAGGGTCCAGATTGTCTAGCCCAGCTGATTTATAGGGGTCCAGATTTTGCAGCTCTTTCAGAACATCAGCTATCTGGATTTGGGAGAAGGAGAAGTGGTGGGGGCTTTGGCGGGTTGCTGTGGAAGGTGTCGGGCAGTTGACCGGGGTAGGGGTAGCCAGGTGGAAAGCATGGCCAGCCGTATAGAAATGCTTATTGAAATTCTCAATTATAGTGGATTTATCGGTGGTAACAGTGTTTCCTAGCCTCAGAGCAGTGGGCAGCTGGGAGGAGGTGCTCTTATTCTCCATGGACTTTACAGTGTCCCAGAACTTTTTTTGAGTTGGTACTACAGGATGCAAATTTCTGTTTGAAAAAGCTAGCCTTAGCTTTCCTAACTGCCTGTGTATATTTGTTCCTAACTTCCCTGAAAAGTTGCATATTGCGGGGGTTATTCGATGCTAATGCAGTACACCACAGGATGTTTTTGTGCTGGTCAAGGGCAGACAGGTCTGGAGTGAACCAAGGTCTATATCTATTGCTAGTTCAAAGTTTTTGAGTGGGGCATGCTTATTTAAGATGGTGAGGAAGGCACTTTTAAAGAATAGCCAGGCATCATCTACTGACAGGATGAGGTCAATGTCATTCCAGGATACCCCGGCCAGGTCGATTTGAAAGGCCTGCTCGCAGAAGTGTTTTAGGGAGCGTTTGACAGTGATGAGGGGTGGTCGTTTGACCACAGACCCATTACGTATGCAGGTAATGAGGCAGTGATCGCTGAGATCTTGGTTGAAGACAGCAGAGGTGTATTTGGAGGGCGAGTTGGTTAGGATGACATCTATGAGGGTGCCCGTGTTTACGGATTTGGGATTGTACCTGGTAGGTTCATTGATAATTTGTGTGAGATTGAGGGCATCAAGCTTAGATTGTAGGATGGCCGGGGTGTTAACCAGAACATGAATAATATTCAAGGTGGACGAATGCATTCTCTTTTAAAACGTATTGGAACGAGGGTACCCAACATGACCTCGCGCGACAGAGTCTAATCGGCCATCACCGTTCCAAGGCTCTTGTTCGGTCAGATCTCATAGTAGAAGACTCAAAACACTTTGTAAAGGCTGGTGACATCTAGTGGAAGCAATAGGAAGTGCCAAAACATTAATCAGCCCCTGTGTGTTTCAATGGCATAGGCTTAAAGGTAATTCAACACATCAGGTATCCACTTCCTGTCAGAAAATGTCTCAGGGTTTTGCCTGCCAAATGAGTTCTGTTATACTCACAGACACCATTCAAACAGTTTTAGAAACTTTAGGGTGTTTTCTATCCATATATAATAAGTATATGCATATTCTAATTACTGGGTAGGATTAGTAACCAGATTAAATCGGGTAAGTTTTTTTATCCAGCCGTGAAAATACTGCCCCCTAGCCCCAACAGGTTAAACATGTCCCAGTTTAGGTCACCTTGTAGCACGAGCTCAGAAGATAGATGGGGGGCAATCAATTCACATATGTATCGAGGGCACAGCTGGGGCAGAGGGAGGTCTATAGCAAGCGGCAACAGTGAGAGACTTGTTTCTTGAAAGGTACATTTTTAGAAGTAGAAGCTCGAATTATTTGGGTACAGACTTGAATAGTAACACTGAACTCTGCAGGCTATCTTTGCAGTAGATTGCAACAACGCCACCTTTGGCAGTTCTATCTTGGCGGAAAATGTTATAGTTAGCGATGGAGATTTCAGGGTTTTTGGTGGTTTTCCTAAGCCAGGATTCAGACATGGCTAAGACATCCGGGTTGGCAGAGTGTGCTAAAGCAGTGAGTAAAACAAACTTAGGGAGTAGGCTTCTAATGTTAACCTCTTAGATCTAGACGTTCCGCTAGCGGAACACCTGCTCCAATATCCAATGATAGGCGTGGCGCGAATTACAAATTCCTCAAAAATACAAAAACTTCAATTTTTCAAACATATGACTATTTCACAGCATTTTAAAGACAAGACTCTCCTTTATCTAACCACACTGTCCGATTTCAAAAAGGCTTTACAGCGAAAGCAAAACATTAGATTATGTCAGCAGAGTACCAAGCCAGAAATAATCAGACACCCATTTTTCAAGCTAGCATATAATGTCACAAAAACCCAGAAGACAGCTAAATGCAGCACTAACCTTTGATGATCTTCATCAGATGACACACCTAGGACATTATGTTATACAATACATGCATGTTTTGTTCAATCAAGTTCATATTTATATCAAAAAACTGCTTTTTACATTAGCATGTGACGTTGAGAACTAGCAAACTTCCGGGGAATTTGCTAACAATTTACTAAATTACTCACGATAAACGTTCACAAAAAGCATAACAATTATTTTAATTATAGATACAGAACTCCAATATGCACTCGATATGTCCGATTTTAAAATAGCTTTTTGGTGAAAGCACATTTTGCAATATTCTAAGTACATAGCCCAGGCATCACGGGCTAGCTATTTAGACACCCGGCAAGTTTAGCACTCACCAATATCAGATTTACTATTATAAAAGTTTGATTACCTTTTGTTGTCTTCGTCAGAATGCACTTCCAGGACTGCTACTTCAATAACAAATGTTGGTTTGGTCCAAAATAATCCATCGTTATATCCGAATAGCGGCGTTTTGTTCGTGCGTCCCAGACACTATCCGAATGGTAAAGAAGGGTCGTGCGCATGGTGCAATTCGTGACAAAAAAATCTAAATATTCCATTACCGTACTTCGAAGCATGTCAACCGCTGTTTAAAATCAATTTTTATGCCATTTTTCTCGTAAAAAAGCGATAATATTCCGACCGGGAATGTCCATTTAGCTAAACAGAGGAAAGAAAACAAAGCTTTCGGTCGACGCGGGCACGAGCCTGAGTCTCACAGTACTGTAACCAGCCACTACCCAAACGCGCTACTTTGTTTCAGCCAGAGCCTGCAAAGCCACGATTCAGCTTTTTTCCGCCTTCTGAGAACCTATGGCAGCCGTAGGAAGTGTCATGGGACAGCTAAGATCCTCACTCTTCAATAAACAGAGACAAGAAGAACGACACCTTGTCAGACAGGCCACTTCCTGCATGAAACCTTCTCAGGTTTTTGCCTGCCATATGAGTTCTGTTATACTCACAGACACCATTCAAACAGTTTTAGAAACTTTAGGGTGTTTTCTATCCAAAGCCAATAATTATATGCATATTCTAGTTACTGGGCAGGAGTAGTAACCAGATTAAATCGGGTACGTTTTTTATCCAGCCGTGAAAATACTGCCCCCTAGCCATAACAGGTTAACATGCATGAAACCAAGGCTTTTACGGTTACAGAAGTCAACAAATGAGAGCACCTGGGGAGTGGGAGTGGAGCTAGGCACTGCAGGTCCTGGATTAACCTCCACATCACCAGAGGAACAGAGGAGAAGTAGGATAAGGGTACGGCTAAAGGCTATACGAACTGGCCGTCTAGCACATTTGGAACAGAGAGTAAAAGGAGCAGGTTTCTGGGCATGATAGCATAGATTCAAGGCATAGTGTACAGACAAAGGTAAGGTAGGATGCGAGTACATTGGAGGTAAACCTAGGCATTGAGTAATGATGAGAGAGATATAGTCTCTAGAGATGTTTAAACCAGGTGATGTCATCGCATATGTAGGAGGTGGAACAACATGGTTGGTTAAGGCATATTGATCAGGGCTAGAGGCTCTACAGTGAAATAAGACAGTAATCACTAACCAGGACAGTATTGGACGAGGCATATTGATATTAGAGAGAGGCATGCGTAGCCAAGTGAACATATGGGTCCAGTGATTGGTTGGGCTGACTGGGGACACGGCGATTCAGACAGTTAGCGGGCCGATGCTAACAAGCTAACAGTTAGTAGGCCGGGGCTAAACAAGCTAGCAATTAGCAGACTGGGGCTGGCAAGCTAGCAGTTAGCAGACCGGGGCTAGCAGTTAGCAGACCGGGGCAGGCAAGCTAGCAGTTAGCAGACCGGGTTAGCAAGCAAGCAGTTGGCAGACCGGGGCTAGCAGTTAGCAGACCGGGGCAGGCAAGCTAGCAGTTAGCAGACCGGGTTAGCAAGCTAGCAGTTAGCGACCGGGGCAGGCAAGCTAGCAGTTAGCAGACCGGGGCAGGCAAGCTAGCAGTTAGCAGACCGTGGCTTGCAAGTTAGCCTTTGGGGGACGTCGCGATGGGGGTAAGTCTGTTTTTGCCTCTTCGTGCTGTGACATCGATAGACCAGACGTGGAATTAGTAGGGTTCCAAGTAGCTCTAGATAGCTAGAAGGCCGGTTAGCAGAATGGGCCTTCAGCAGATGTCGCGCCTGAGGGGCCTGTTGGAATCCTCAGGCAGATTATGTCGGTATTCCAGTCGTAGAGGATCGGCGGGGTTCCGTGCCCCGTACCGGCAGTAGAAGGGGTCCGGATATTGTAGCCCAGGAGTGGGCTTCGGTGGTAGCACAGAAGCCCTGGCCGGGCTAGCTTCAGGCTAATTGGTTCTTGCTCCGGGATGGAAACGCTAGCCAGGAGTAGTCACCCGGGATTGCGGTTAGCTAGTTGCGAAGATCCAGATGAAAATGTTCAGAGTTTGCGGTAGGAATCTGGGGATATGGGGGAAAAAAATATATAAAATAATAATAGGTCCGTTATGCTCTGGTTTGAGTCACGTTGTTCAAACTGGCGAGAGCTTTCCGAGCTAAAGGTTAGCTTATGACCGCTAGCAATGGTTTGCTGACTGATAGCTGGTAGGTAGTTAGCTGGCTAGCTTCAGTTGAGGGATTCCAGATCCGAAGTAAATAGAAATACTTGAGAAAAAAAATATATATCCACGCCACATTGGGTGAGGCGGGTTGCAGGGGAGTATTTAGAAGTTGAGGTTTAGGAAAATATTTAAAAAAGATATGCGAAGAAAAATATGTAAAAAGCTATATACAAGGGACACGACAGGACAAAGATGTCTGACTGCTACGCCATCTTGGAAATCGGGGAGTAGACTGAAAGAGAGAGATGGAAACAGACTGAAAGAGCGAGATGCAGAGAGAGATGGAGACAGACTGAAAGAGAGAGATGCAGAGAGAGATGGAAACAGAATGAAAGAGAGAGATGCAGAGAGAGATGGATACAGACTGAAAGAGAGATGGATACAGACTGAAAGAGAGAGATGGAGACAGACTGAAAGAGAGATGGAGGCAGATTGAAAGAGAGAGATGGAAACAGACTGAAAGAGAGATGGAGGCAGACTGAAAGAGATAAATGGAGACAGACTGAAGAGCGATGGAGACAGACTGAAAGAGAGAGATTGATGCAGAGACTAAAAGAGAGATGGAGGCAGAAAGAGAGAGACTAGAATACCAACCTCTAACAGGCTGTTTACATTTTTGTCATTTAACAGACACTCTTATACAGAGTGACTTACAGGCGCAGTTAGGGTTAAGTGCCTTGCTTGTTCACCTAGTCAGCTCGGGGATTCAAACCAGCAACCTTTTGGTTACTGGCCCAACCTCTGAACCGCTAGGCTACTTGCCACCAGTCAGCAAGACCTTTATAGATTCCTCTAGACACCTAGTCTGTATTCCAACTATCACCCTATTCCCTAGACTGTATAGTGAACCACTACCCTATGGCCCTGGTCTAAAATAGTGTACTACATAGGGAATAGGGTGCCATATGGGACTAATACATTGAGCCCCATAGGCATTCAGGATTCACCGGCTTTATCAAATCAAAATCAAATCAAATTTATTTTTATATAGCCCTTCGTACATCAGCTGATATTCTCAAAGTGCTGTACAGAAACCCAGCCTAAAACCCCAAACAGCAAGCAAAGCATGTGAAAGAAGCACGGTGGCTAGGAAAAACTCCCTAGGAAAAACTCCCTAGAAAGGCCAAAAACCTAGGAAGAAACCTAGAGAGGAACCAGGCTATGAGGGGTGGCCAGTCCTCTTCTGGCTGTGCAGGGTGGATATTATAACAGAACATGGTCAAAATGTTAAAATGTTAAAATGTTCATAAATGACCAGCATGGTCAAATAATAATAATCATAGTAGTTGTCGAGGGTGCAACAAGCACGTCCGGTGAACAGGTCAGGGTTCCATAGCCGCAGGCAGAACAGTTGAAACTGGAGCAGCAGCACGGCCAGGTGGACTGGGGACAGCAAGGAGTCATCATACCAGGTAGTCCTGAGGCATGGTCCTAGGGCTCAGGTCCTCCGAGAGAAAGACAGAAAGAGAGAAAGAGAGAATTAGAGAGAGCATATTTAAATACACACAGGACACCGGATAAGACAAGAGAAATACTCCAGATGTAACAGACTGACCCTAGCCCCCCGACACATAAACTACTGCAGCATAAATACTGGAGGCTGAGACAGGAGGGATCAGAAGACACTGTGGCCCCATCCGATGATACCCCCGGACAGGGCCAAACAGGCAGGATATAACCCCACCCACTTTGCCAAAGCACAGCCCCCACACCACTAGAGGGATGTCTCCAACCACCAACTTACCGTCCTAAGACAAGGCCGAGTATAGCCCAGCCCTTTATGAAGGAGAAAGGCAGGCAACATGGAGTAGCTGAAACCTGACTCTTGAGATTAATCTGTGTACACTACACACATATAAACACTACACACATATAAACACTACACACATATAAACACACCCACATACAAACACACCCACATATGAACACACACACATATGAACACACACACATATGAACACACCCACATATAAACACACCCACATATGAACACACCCACATATAAACACACCCACATATGAACACACACACATATGAACACACCCACATATGATCACACCCACATATAAACACACACACATATGAACACACCCACATATGAACACACCCACATATGAACACACCCACATATGAACACACCCACATATAAACACACACACATATAAACACACCCACATATGAACACACCCACATATAAACACACCCACATATAAACACACCCACATATAAACACACCCACATATAAACACACCCACATATGAACACACCCACATATAAACACACCCACATATAAACACACCCACATATAAACACACCCACATGTTGTTTTAGGCACGAGGTGCTCATCATTCATACTGTGTTCAAATCAAATGTTATTGGTCGCATACTAGCAGATGTTATTGCAGGTGTAGAGGAATTTTTGTTCCCAGCTTCAACAGTGCAGTAATATCTAACAATTCACAACAATACACACAAATCTAAAAGTAAAAGAATGGAATTAAGAAATATATTAATATTAGGATGAGCAATGTCAGAGAGTCCAGAGTATAAAAAAAATATATATTATTTTTTATTTATTTAAATAAGAACAAATTCTTATTTACATTGACTGCCTACCAAAAGGCAAAAGGCCTCCTGCGGGGACTGGGGCCTGGGATTAAAAATAAAAATATCATGACAAAACACACATCACGACAAGAGAGACACCTCAACACTACAGAGAGACTTAAGACAACAACACAGCATGGCAGCAACACATGACAACACAGCATGGTAGCAACACAACATGACAACACAGCATGGCAGCAACACAACATGACAACACAGCATGGTAGCAACACAACATGGTAGCAGCACAAAACACGGTACAAACATTATTGGGCACAGACAACAGCACAAAGGTCAAGAAGGTAGAGACAACAATACATCACGCAAAGCAGCCACAACTGTCATTAAGTGTGTCCATGAATGAGTCTTTCAATTAAGAGATTGAGATAAAACTGTCCAGTTTGAATGTTTTTTTGCAGCTCGTTCCAGTCGCTAGCTGCAGCGAACTGAAAAGAGGTGCGACCCAAGGATGTGTGCGCTTTGGGGACCTATGAGTACGGCCTTAGCACAAATGACAGATGATTGGTTAAAGAGTATGGATGACAGGAAGTTAGTTGGTGCGGTGTTGCTAGATTTCAGTGCTGCTTTTGATGTAATTGATCATGAACTGTTACTCGCAAATGTTATGTTCTTTAATGGTAGCTTTTCAAACAGTAAAGATATACACTGTGGTGTTCCTCAAGGAAGCTGCCTAGGCCCACTGCTCTACTCTATCTTTACTAATGATTTACCTTCAGTAATGAACAAAGGAAGAGTGGTCATGTATGCTGATGACTCTACAATGTATAACGCAGCATCAGAATGTAATGAGCTAACAGATGTACTGAGCAGTGAACTAAGAATGGTGTCTGAGTGGGTTGATATGAACAAATTGGTGTTGAACATTTCTAAAACTAAGTGTATTGTATTTGGTTGAAGATATGTGCTTGCTGATGAATAGAACACATGTAGAGGAAGTGAAAAAAAAAAACTGCAAGGCATCATGTTGGAAGCAGCTTCATCACGGTCAGAACACATAGATAATATCGTTATTAAGATGGGTGAGGGAATTACTGTTACAAGAACATGTTCAGAGTATGTAACATCTAGCACTCTGAATCAGGTGATTCAATCCCTGGTCCTGTCACACTTAGAGTACTGTCCAGTTATATGGTCAATCCCTGGTCTTATCACACTTAGAGTACTGTCCAGTTATATGGTCAATCCCTGGTCCCGTCACACTTAGAGTACTGTCCAGTTATATGGTCAATCCCTGGTCCCATCACACCTAGAGTACTGTCCAGTTATATGGTCAATCCCTGGTACCATCACACTTAGAGTACTGTCCAGTTATATGGTCAATCCCTGGTCCCTGGACCATATGACTGGACAGGAAATAGAAAGAACATCTAATGCATAAGACCATATGACTTGACAGGAAATTGTTACGGCTGTCGTAGAGAGGGGACCAAAGCGCAGCGTGGTAAGTGTTCATATTATTTATTAAACAATGAAACACTATAACAAAGAAACAAACCGAAAAGCCAAACAGGTCCGTCAGGTAACGAATACAAAACCAAAAATAACTACCCACAAAACACAGGTGGGAAAAGGCTGCCTAAGTATGATTCCTAATCAGAGACAACGATAGACAGCTGCCTCTGATAAGGAACCATACTCGGCCCAACACAAAGACATACAAAACATAGACTGCCCACCCCACACGCTGACCTAACAAAATAGAGAAATAAACCGTCTCTCTCAGGTCAGGGCGTGACAGAAATAGAAAGAACATCTAATGTGTAAGACTATATTACTGGACAGGAAATAGAAAGAACATCTAATGTGATAGACCATATTACTGGACAGGAAATAGAAAGACGATCTAATGCGTAAGACCATATTACTGGACAGGAAATAGAAAGAACATCTAATGCGTAAGACCATATTACTGGACAGGAAATAGAAAGAACATCCAAGGCAGCAGCTACTCTTCCTGGGGTTTATTATGGATCCCCATTAGTTCCTGCCAAATCAGCAGCTACTCTTCCTGGGGTTTATTATGGATCCTCATTAGTTCCTGCCAAGGCAGCAGCTACTCTTCCTGGGGTTTATTATGGATCCCCATTAGTTCCTGCCAAGGCAGCAGCTACTCTTTCTGGGGTTCATTATGGATCCCCATTAGTTCCTGCCAAGGCAGCAGCTACTCTTCCTGGGGTTTATTATGGATCCCCATTAGTTCCTGCCAAGGCAGCAGCTACTCTTCCTGGGGTTTATTATGGATCCCCATTAGTTCCTGTCAAGGCAGCAGCTACTCTTCCTGGGGTTTATTATGGATCCCCATTAGTTCCTGCCAAGGCAGCAGCTACTCTTCCTGGGGTTTATTATGGATCCCCATTAGTTCCTGCCAAGGCAGCAGCTACTCTTTCTGGGGTTTATTATGGATCCCCATTAGTTCCTGCCAAGGCAGCAGCTACTCTTCCTGGGGTTTATTATGGATCCCCATTAGTTCCTGCCAAGGCAGCAGCTACTCTTCCTGGGGTTTATTATGGATCCCCATTAGTTCCTGCCAAGGCAGCAGCTACTCTTCCTGGGGTTTATTATGGATCCCCATTAGTTCCTGCCAAGGCAGCAGCTACTCTTCCTGGGCTTTAATATGGATCCCCATTAGTTCCTGTCTAGGCAGCAGCTACTCTTCCTGGGGTTTATTATGGATCTCCATTAGTTCCTGCCAAGGCAGCAGCTACTCTTTCTGGGGTTTATTATGGATCTCCATTAGTTCCTGTCAAGGCAGCAGCTACTCTTCCTGGGGTTTATTATGGGTCTCCATTAGTTCCTGCCAAGGCAGTATCTACTCTTCCCGGGGTTTATTATGGATCCCCATTAGTTCCTGCCAAGGCAGCATGTCAGTGGTGGGTGTAGCTGGTGCATGGAAGTCAGGCGCAGGAGAGCAGAGATGAGTGGACAAAGCACTTTACTGAGGCAATTATATCAACAGAATGCAATCGTGTCACAAAAACAAAATGCCCAAAGAACAAGTGAGGCAGCACAAAGTACCACAAACAAAGTACAAAGTACCGGCTGCCACAAAGCACGGGTATAAAACAAAACCCGGCGCAAACCAGCCGGAAGCGTGCCAACCTGACAAATAAACAATACCCCACACAGACATGGAGGGAACAGAGGGCTAAATACACATAGTAATTAGTAGGAGATGAAAACCAGGTGTTCAGGAAAACAAGACGAAACAAATGGAAAATGAAAGGTGGATCAGCGATGGCTAGAAGACCGGGGACGTCGACCACCGAACGCCGCCCGAACAAGGAGAGGAACCGACTTCGGCGGAAGTCGTGACAGTACCACCCCCCCCCCCCCCCCCTTGCTCCAGCCGTGCGCCGACACCGGCCTCGAGGACGACCCGGAGGGCGAGGCGCAGGGCGATCCGGACGGAGATGGTGGAACTCCAGCAGCATTGAAGGGTCCAACACGTCCTCCACCGGAACCCAGCACCTCTCCTCCGGACCGTACCCCTCCTAGTCCACCAGGTACTGATGGCCCCTCACCCGACGCCTCGAATCCAGTATGGAGCGAACGGAGTACGCCGGGGCACCCTCGATGTCCAGAGGGGGCGGAGGAACCTCCCGAAACCTCAGACTCCTGGAGCGGGCCAGCCACCACCGGCCTGAGGAGAGACACATGGAACGAGGGGCTAATACGGTAATCGGGGGGAAGCTGTAACCTGTAACTCACCTCATTCAGTCTCCTCAGGACTTTAAATGGCCCCACAAACCGCGGACCCAGCTTCTGGCAGGAGGGGCAGGTTTCGGGTCGAGAGCCAGACCCGGTGGGGGCCTCACTGCGGTGACGGTCTGCGCCGGCTTTCTGGCGCAGCACGGTACGCTGAAGGTGAACATGGGCGGCGTCCCATGTCTCCTCCACACACCGGAACCAGTCGTCCACCACAGGAGCCTCGGTCTGACTCTGATGCCAAGGAGCCAGAACCGGCTGGTACCCCAGTACGCACTGGAAGGGGGAGAGGTTAGTGGAGGAGTGGCGGAGTGGCGGAGCGAGTTCTGGGCCATCTCTGTCCAGGGCACGAACGCCGCCCACTCCCCCGGCCGGTCCTGGCAATAAGACCTCAGAAACCTACCCACATCCTGGTTAACTCTCTCCACCTGCCCGTTACTCTCGGGGTGAAAACCTGAGGTAAGGCTGATCGAGACCCACAGACGTTCCATGAACGCCCTCCAGACCCTCGAAGTGAACTGGGGACCCCGATCAGACACTATATCCTCAGGCACCCCGTAGTGCCGGAAGACGTATGTAAACAAGGCCTCCTCAGTCTGTAGGGCCGTAGGGAGACCGGGCAGAGGGAGGAGACGGCAGGACTTAGAAAAAAACCAACAGCCCGAGACTAATAAAATAGAAAAAGGCTTTATCGTTGAGTTTTTTACAGAAAGGTTTGGCGATAGACTAGAAATGCCTTGGAGATCGACAAGTTGATCGCGATCGACTGGTTGGTGACCACTGCTGTAGACTGAACCATGTTGTTGTGTACTGTAGACTGAACCATGTTGTTGTTGTGTGGTGGTCTGTCTGTCTGTCTGTCTGTCTGTCTGTCTGTCTGTCTGTCGGGGGGGGGGACTAAAGCATAGTCTAAATTGAAATCAAATCAAAACTTGTTGTTCTGATTGGTTTCTTACACAGATTTGCATATGTCATCGAAGGTGCAGAGAAATGCTTGTGTTTGTAGCTCCAACAGTGAATTGAAGGCGATGTATATGACCCTGTGTTCCTCTCTCTCTCTGTGTGTGTTCCAGATCCTGGAGAAGAGTATGCGTTTGGAGTGTAACTGTCATGGAGTGTCGGGATCCTGCACCACTAGGACGTGTTGGACCAGGCTGCCGATGTTCCGCCAGCTGGGGTACATGCTGAGGGACAAGTACAACCAGGCGGTGCACGTCGAACCGGTACGCGCCACGCGACACAAACGACCCACCTTCCTGAAGGTCAAGAAGGCCCACTCTTACAGGAAGCCCACGGAAACAGACTTGGTGTACGTAGAGAGGAGCCCTAACTACTGCGAGGCTGACCTGGTCACGGGCAGCGTGGGTACTCACGGGAGGTCTTGTAACAAGACAGCCCAGCAGACTAATGGCTGTGACCTGTTGTGTTGTGGACGAGGCTACGACACTCACCTGTACTCTAGAGTCTGGCAGTGCAACTGCCACTTTCTCTGGTGCTGCTATGTGAAGTGTAATACCTGCAGAGAGAGGACAGAGGTATACACCTGTAAATAAGGGTAATATGTGGGTTACAGTGTCTTATCATTTGGGGGGGGGGGGGGGAGACTTCACTAGTCTCCTTAGTGTCTTATCATTTAGGGGGGGTGGAGACTTCACTAGTCTCCTTGGTGTCTTATCATTTAGGGGGTGGAGACTTCACTATTCTCTTTAGTGTCTTATCATTTAAGAGGGTGGAGACTTCACTAGTCTCCTTAGTGTCTTATCATTTAGGGGGGGTGGAGACTTCACTAGTCTCCTTGGTGTCTTATCATTTAAGAGGGTGGAGACTTCACTAGTCTCCTTAGTGTCTTATCATTTAGGGGTAGTGGAGACTTCACTAGTCTCCTTAGTGTCTTATCATTTAGGGGGGTGGAGACTTCACTAGTCTCCTTAGTGTCTTATCATTTAGGGGTAGTGGAGACTTCACTAGTCTCCTTAGTATCTTATCATTTAGGGGGTGGAGACTTCACTAGTCTCCTTAGTGTCTTATCATTTAGGGGGTGGAGACTTCACTAGTCTCCTTAGTGTCTTATCATTTAGGGGTAGTGGAGACTTCACTAGTCTCCTTAGTATCTTATCATTTAGGGGTAGTGGAGACTTCACTAGTCTCCTTAGTGTCTTATCATTTAGGGGTAGTGGAGACTTCACTAGTCTCCTTAGTGTCTTATCATTTAGGGGTAGTGGAGACTTCACTAGTCTCCTTAGTGTCTTATCATTTAGGGGTAGTGGAGACTTCACTAGTCTCCTTAGTGTCTTATCATTTAGGGGGGTGGAGACTTCACTAGTCTCCTTAGTGTCTTATCATTTAGGGGTAGTGGAGACTTCACTAGTCTCCTTAGTATCTTATCATTTAGGGGGTGGAGACTTCACTAGTCTCCTTAGTGTCTTATCATTTAGGGGGTGGAGACTTCACTAGTCTCCTTAGTGTCTTATCATTTAGGGGTAGTGGAGACTTCACTAGTCTCCTTAGTGTCTTATCATTTAGGGGTAGTGGAGACTTCACTAGTCTCCTTAGTGTCTTATCATATAGGGGGGTGGAGACTTCACTAGTCTCCTTAGTATCTTATCTCATACATCTCTCTCCAGAACCTAATCCAGCATCTGTCACAATGAAGTGTTCATAAGTCTGAGAGAGAGAGGCTTATTTCAGTGACAGGGATGTCTGTGGCTGACATGGATGTTACAATGATAGGAGTGGAGAGTAAGAGATGTATGGTATCTTCTGGTCTGTTCATGGACATACTGTTTACTATGATGACCCAGAGCTGGACAGTACTTCCTGTGCTACTGGACTACTACAACACTGGACTACTATTGTACAAACTCCCTGCTCCTTCAGTCACAAGCTGTCCCTTCGAGCCGGATGATAGACTTCCCTTATCACTGCTTTGATGGCCCAGAACTGGACAATAGAACTGGACAGAACTGAACAGAGCTGCCAGAACTACTGCACTACTAACTGGAAATCTACAGTGCCATGGTCCAGAACTGGACAGAACTGCCTCTGTGGATAACAGTGACTGGTGTAGCTTGTAATTGATCCCTACTTGTTCAGTGAGTCTTCGGCAGGTGGATTGACATTATCCATGTCTGAAGTCTGGTTTGCCTACTACCTACTTAAACTACGTACTAATCATACGACATATTATTTACAACATTTAGCAAAAACGTATGCAGTAAGCTACAAATATCAGCATGCTAGGCTCCTCCTACTGAGAATATCAGCATGCTAGGCTCCCCCTACTGAGAATATCAGCATGCTAGGCTCCTCCTACTGAGAATATCAGCATGCTAGGCTCCTCCTACTGAGAATATCAGCATGCTAGGCTCCTCCTACTGAGAATATCAGCATGCTAGGCTCCTCCTACTGAGAATATCAGCATGCTAGGCTCCTCCTACTGAGAATATCAGCATGCTAGGCTCCTCCTACTGAGAATGCATAATCTAATGCTCAATTCATTTTGGTACAGCGTGTCACATTATGTGATTATCAGCTGTTGTCAGATACAACGGTCTTGAAAGACGATTCTATAAACCTTTTTTTTTCACCTACTATTTAGAAGAAGCAAGTTATGAAGAAGCACATTATGATCTTCTGGCATGAATCAACTGAAGCAGGATTGCAATATCTAACTTTATTTTTTAGGAACCACTAGACTAAAATTAATTTATTTAAATGAGCAAACTACTGATGTTTGTCAGAATTCTTTGGTCAGATCTGGTCAGATCTGGTGTGATCTGGTGTGATCTGGTATGATCTGGTGTGCTCTGGTCAGATCTGGTGTGATCTGGTGTGATCTGGTATGATCTGGTGTGATCTGGTATGATCTGGTCAGATCTGGTGTGATCTGGTATGATCTGGTGTGATCTGGTGTGATCTGGTATGATCTGGTGTGATCTGGTCAGATCTGGTGTGATCTGGAGTGATCTGGTGTGATCTGGTCAGATCTGGTATGATCTGGAGTGATCTGGTGTGATCTGGTCAGACCTGGTGTGATCTGGTGTGATCTGTTGTGATCTGTTGTGATCTGGTGTGATCTGGTGTGATCTGGTCAGATCTGGTATGATCTGGAGTGATCTGGTGTGATCTGGTTAGATCTGTTATGATCTGGTGTGATCTGGTCAGATCTGGTGTTATCTGGTCAGATCTGGTGTGATCTGGTCAGATCTGTTATGATCTGGTCAGATCTGATCCCTGTGAAGTCTATCAGTGTTGTTTTAAGACGGAATACTAAATACCCACTCTCTCATACGCTATCTGTAAACCAAATGATACACGCTGTGATTTACTGGAGCTAGCTATGTGAACTCAAGTTTATACACTGGACCTGTACTTACTGTAAGAGTGGAAGATGATTTGTGTCAACGTTTATGCAACTAGCTACATCACATTCAAACTTGAAAAATCAAACGTTCTTAAATTAATTTAACAGAATACACCACGGCCAATCAGATGCAGCTTCATCTTGAAGGATGATATTTCTGAGAATCTGATCGATTCACAGAAAATAAATAGTTTTTGGACAATTTGGCTTCCATTCACAAGAGCAACAAGATTGGACTGGAGGGCCAGGATGTATTTGTCTTTATTATGGATCCCCATTAGTTCCTGCCAAGGCAGCAGCTACTCTTCCTGGGGTTTATAATGGATCCCCATTAGTTCCTGCCAAGGCAGCAGTTACTCTTCCTGGGGTCTATTATGGATCCCCATTAGTTCCTGTCAAGGCAGCAGCTACTCTTCCTGGGGTTTATTATGGATCCCCATTAGTTCCTGCCAAGGCAGCAGCTACTCTTCCTGGGGTTTATTATGGATCCCCATTAGTTCCTGCCAAGGCAGCAGCTACTCTTCCTGGGGTTTATTATGGATCCCCATTAGTTCCTGCCAAGGCAGCAGCTACTCTTCCTGGGGTTTATTATGGATCCCCATTAGTTCCTGCCAAGGCAGCAGCTACTCTTCCTGGGGTTTATTATGGACCCCCATTAGTTCCTGCCAAGGCAGCAGCTACTCTTCCTGGGGTTTATTATGGATCCCCATTAGTTCCTGCCAAGGCAGCAGCTACTCTTCCTGGGGTTTACTATGGATCCCCATTAGTTCCTGCCAAGGCAGCAGCTACTCTTCCTGGGGTTTATTATGGATCCCCATTAGTTCCTGACAAGGCAGCAGCTACTCTTCCTGGGGTTTATTATGGACCCCCATTAGTTCCTGCCAAGGCAGCAGCTACTCTTCCTGGGGTTTATTATGGATCCCCATTAGTTCCTGCCAAGGCAGCAGCTACTCTTCCTGGGGTTTACTATGGATCCCCATTAGTTCCTGCCAAGGCAGCAGCTACTCTTCCTGGGGTTTATTATGGATCCCCATTAGTTCCTGTCAAGGCAGCAGCTGCTCTTCCTGGGGTTTATTATGGATCCCCGTTAGTTCCTGTCAAGGCAGCAGCTACTCTTCCTGGGGTTTATTATGGATCCCCATTAGTTCCTGCCAAGGCAGCAGCTGCTCTTCCTGGAGTTTATTATGGATCCCCATTAGTTCTTGTCAAGGCAGCAGCTGCTCTTCCTGGGGTTTATTATGGATCCCCATTAGTTCCTGTCAAGGCAGCAGCTACTCTTCCCGGGGTTTATTATGGATCCCCATTAGTTCTTGTCAAGGCAGCAGCTGCTCTTCCTGGGGTTTATATGGATCCCCATTAGTTCCTGCCAAGGCAGCAGCTACTCTTCCTGGGGTTTATTATGGATCCCCATTAGTTCCTGCCAAGGCAGCAGCTACTCTACCTGGGGTTTATTATGGATCCCCATTAGTTCCTGTCAAGGCAGCAGCTACTCTTCATGGTGTTTATTATGGATCCCCATTAGCTTCTGCCTTGGCAGGAACTACTCTTCCTGGGGTTTATTATGGATCCCCATTTGTTCCTGCCAAGGCAGCAGCTACTCTTCCTGGGGTTTATTATGGATCCCCATTAGTTCCTGCCAAGGCAGCAGCTACTCTTCCTGGGGTTTATTATGGATCCCCATTAGTTCCTGCCAAGGCAGCAGCTTCTCTTCCTGGGGTTTATTATGGATCCCCATTAGTTCCTGCCAAGGCAGCAGCTACTCTTCCTGGGGTTTATTATGGATCCCCATTAGTTCCTGCCAAGACAGCAGCTTATCTTCCTGGGGTCCAGCAAAATTAAGGCAGTTTATACTATTTTAAAAATCTTACAATACATTCAGGCCCCTACTCCACCACTACCACATACAGTGGGGAGAACAAGTATTTGATACACTGCCTATTTTGCAGGTTTTTCTACTTACAAAGCATGTAGAGGTCTGTAATTTTTATCATAGGTACACTTCAACTGTGAGAGACGGAATCTAAAACAAAAATCCCGAAAATCACATTGTATAATTTTTAAGTAATTAATTTGCATTTTATTGCATGACATAAGTATTTGATCACCTACCAACCAGTAAGAATTCCGTCTCTCACAGACGTGTTAGTTTTTCTTTAAGAAGCCCTCCTGTTCTCCACTCATTACCTGTATTAACTGCACCTGTTTGAACTCGTTACCTGTATAAAAGACACCTGTCCACACACTCAATCAAACAGACTCCAACCTCTCCACAATGGCCAAGACCAGAGAGCTGTGTAAGGACATCAGGGAGGCCTGCCGGCGGGATGGGCTACAGGACAATAGGCAAGCAGCTTGGTGAGAAGGCAACAACTGTTGGCGCAATTATTAGAAAATGGAAGAAGTTCAAGATGACGGTCAATCACCCTCGGTCTGGGGCTCCATGCAAGATCTCACCTCTTGGGGCATCAGTGATCATGAGGAAGGTAAGGGATCAGCCCAGAACTACACGGCAGGACCTGGTCAATGAACTGAAGAGAGCTGGGACCACAGTCTCAAAGAAAACCATTAGTAACACACTACGCCGTCATGGATTAAAATCCTGCAGCGCACGCAAGGTCCCCCTGCTCAAGCCAGCGCATGTCCAGGCCCGTCTGAAGTTTTCCAATGACCATCTGGATGATCCAGAGGAGGAATGGGAGAAGGTAATGTGGTCTGATGAGACAAAAATAGAGCTTTTTGGTCTAAACTCCACTCGCCGTGTTTGGAGGAAGAAGAAGGATGAGTACAACCCCAAATACACCATCCAAACCGTGAAGCATGGAGGTGGAAACATCATTCTTTGGGGATGCTTTTCTGCAAAGGGGACAGGACGACTGCACCGTATTGAGGGGAGGATGGATGGGGCCATGTATCGCGAGATCTTGGCCAACAACCTCCTTCCCTCAGTAAGAGCATTGAAGATGGGTCGTGGCTGGGTCTTCCAGCATGACAACGACCCGAAACACACAGCCAGGGCAACTAAGGAGTGGCTCCGTAAGAAGCATCTCAAGGTCCTGGAGTGGCCTAGCCAGTCTCCAGACCTGAACCCAATAGAAAATCTTTGGAGGGAGCTGAAAGTCCGTATTGCCCAGCGACAGCCCCGAAACCTGAAGGATCTGGAGAAGGTCTGTATGGAGGAGTGGGCCAAAATCCCTGCTGCAGTGTGTGCAAACCTGGTCAAGAACTACAGGAAACGTATGATCTCTGTAATTGCAAACAAAGGTTTCTGTACCAAATATTAAGTTCTGCTTTTCTGATGTATCAAATACTTATGTCATGCAATAAAATGCAAATGAATTACTTAAAAATCATACAATGTTATTTTCTGGATTGTTGTTTTAGATTCCGTCTCTCACAGTTGAAGTGTACCTATGATAAAAATTACAGACCTCTACATGCTTTGTAAGTAAAAAAACCTGCAAAATCGTCAGTGTATCAAATACTTGTTCTCCCCACTGTATATACAGTACAAAATCCATGTGTATGCTATCGTGTGTGTGTGTGTGTATGCGCCTATGTTTTTGTTGCTTCACAGTCCCCGCTGTTCCATAAGTTATTTTTGTATCTGTTTTTTTTAAATCTAATTTTACTGCTTGCATGAGTTACTTGATGTGGAATAGAGTTCCATGCAGTACTGTGCTCCTCCCATAGTCTGTTCTGGACTTGGGGACTGTGAAGAGACCTCTTGTGGCATGTCTTGTGTGGTATGCATGGGTGTCCGAGCTGTGCGCCAGTAGTTCAAACAGACAGCTCGGTCTGTCTGTTTGAACTAGAGATGTCTCTACCATGTTTTAACCACCTGTTTGCTGCTAGTAGTCTGCAGAATCATGCAGGTTGAGATGACCAACCTTACTGACCAGAGCTATGTCTCTGATCTTACTGACTGTAACCTTACTGACTGTTACCTTACTGACTGTTTACTGAGGGTCAGCTTTACGGACTGTTACCTTACTGACTGTAACCTTACTGACTGTAACCTTACTGACTAACCTTACTGACTGTAACCTTCCTGCTTGTTACCTGAGGGTCAGCCTTACTGACTGTTACCTTACTGACTGTTACCTGAGGGTCAGTCTTACTGACTGTTACCTTACTGACTGTTACCTGAGGGTCAGTCTTACTGACTGTTACCTTACTGACTGTTACCTGAGGGTCAGTCTTACTGACTGTTGCCTTACTGACTGTTACCTGTCCACAAAGACTAAACCATTCTTATTCCAAAACACATTTTTCCCGTTGTTGACATTGTTTAATAGAATATATTTTGTAAGAGATTATTTTTATATGAATATTTAATTTATTTTATTTCTTTGTGTAATATACCCTCCTCTCAGCCCTTGTTGTAACTGTTGGAGTTCAGTAAAGACAGGACGATAAGGTAGGTAGTTTGGTTAGGTAATGTTTTGTTCATGTCAGATGGTGACCAACTGAAACACAAAATGTCTGACTCTAAAGAACCTGCAAATAGGACGTCATCCTGATTACAGGAAGCTACATACTGAACTGATATTTTTCCAAACTGATAATAGTTGATGTCTGTATTGTCATGTCTGATCTAACAGAAATATGATGTTCTGTTTCAGTGTTAATAAACCAACAGATAAAAGTGATTTCCTGTGTTTGTCATTCTCACATCCAGGTTGTTAAACTGTTAGAGATGACCTAGGGCTTGACCAATCTGTATTGCTGAAGATTTGCATTAAATGACAAGTTAAATTTTAAAGGTCATTTCCGATTGAGCCGACAAATGAAGCGTTTACTTCAATGCCGTCTCCGCTAACGCAGAAACATCGCCTTTGCCTTTCAATCAATGGTACAGCGCGGATCTTCAGCACTACGGATTGAATCTAGACTGTAGATAGCAAACGGAAATCTAGGAAATAGTACTTCTCGATGTACTATTCCTCAAATTAGGTAGCAATGTGTCATTGGTAACAAAACAGTTGTAAATACCTTGTTATTGTTGTCTGTTTGGTTCGACAGGTTTTACTAGCTATGTGAATAATCTCAGAACAAGAGTTTTAAAGCTATGTGTTTAATCTAAGAACAACAATTTACTAGCTATATGAATAATCTCAGAATAATAGTTTACTAGGCTATGTGAATAATCTCACACCAAGAGTTTACTGTATGTATGACTAGAGGGCAGGAAAGCAGATGAGGAAAGTGGTAGAGTTGTAATGGTAACCCTAACCCTATTACTGCATTAGGAGAGGATGCTGTGGGGTGATATTCCTCATTAGGAGAGGATGCTGTGGGGTGATATTCCTCATTAGGAGAGGATGCTGTGGGGTGATATTCTTCATTAGGAGAGGATGCTGTGGGGTGATATTCCTACATTAGGAGAGGATGCTGTGGGGTGATATTCCTCATTAGGAGAGGATGCTGTGGGGTGATATCCCCCATTAGGAGAGGATGCTGTGGGGTGATATTCCTCATTAGGAGAGGATGCTGTGGGGTGATATTCCTCATTAGGAGAGGATGCTGTGGGGTAATATCCCTCATTAGGAGAGGATGCTGTGAGGTGATATTCCTCATTAGGAGAGGATGCTATGAGGTGATATTCCTGCATTAGGAGAGGATGCTGTGGGGTGATATCCCTCATTAGCAGAGGATGCTGTGGGGTGATATTCCTACATTAGGAGAGGATGCTGTGGGGTGATATCCCTCATTAAGAGAGGATGCTGTGGGGTGATATTCAGCATTAGGAGAGGATGCTGTGGGGTGATATTCCACATTAGGAGAGGATGCTGTGGGGGTGATATTCCCTCATTAGGAGAGGATGCTGTGGGGTGATATCCCTCATTAGAAGAGGATGCTGTGGGGTGATATTGAGCATTAGGAGAGGATGCTGTGGGGTGATATTGAGCATTAGGAGAGGATGCTGTGGGGTGATATTCCTCATTAGGAGAGGATGCTGTGGGGTGATATTCCTGCATTAGGAGAGGATGCTGTGGGGTGATATCCCTCATTAGGAGAGGATGTTGTGGGGTGATATCCCCCATTAGGAGAGGATGCTGTGGGGTGATATACCTCATTAGGAGAGGATGCTGTGGGGTGATATCCCCCATTAGGAGAGGATGCTGTGGGGTGATATACCTCATTAGGAGAGGATGCTGTGGGGTAATATCCCTCATTAGGAGAGGATGCTGTGGGGTGATATTCCCCATTAGGAGAGGATGCTCTGAGGTGATATTCCTCATTAGGAGAGGATGCTGTGGGGTGATATTCCTCATTAGGAGAGGATGCTGTGGGGTGATATTGCTCATTAGGAGAGGATGCTGTGAGGGTGATATTCCTCATTAGGAGAGGATGCTGTGGGGTAATATCCCTCATTAGGAGAGGATGCTGTGAGGTGATATTCCTCATTAGGAGAGGATGCTGTGAGGTGATATTCCTGCATTAGGAGAGGATGCTGTGGGTGCTCTTACCTCTTCAGTAAGTGGTGGGAGTTGTTGGGACCTGAGCTTTGGATTAATGGAGCCGGGTGCTGTAAGACTGGCAGGCAGAAGGACTGGAGAAGCAGTAGCTGATCGGTGGAGTTTCACTCCTGTAGAAGGTTGAGGCGGTTGGGGCGCTGAGCTGCGTAGAGCTGAGAGGAGCAGAGCTTTGTTTGCTAAGCTGCGGTGTGAATTACTCTGACATCTGCTTTCATCGCCGCTCACCCTGGTTGCCACAACATCTGCTAATCACCCTCAAAAATGCTAAATGTTAACTGTGTTAAACCATGGGGGGGAGAAAGAGAGAAGGGGGGGAGAAAGAGTGAAGGAGGGGAGGGGGAGAGAAGGGGGGGAAGAGAGAAGGAGGGGAGGGGGAGAGAAGGGGGGAGAAAGAGAGGAGGAGGGGGGAGAAAGAGAGAAGGAAGGGAAGGGGGAGAAGAGGAGGAGGGGAGGGGGACAAAGAGAGGGGGGAGATGGAAAGAGGGGGAGAAAGAGAGGAGAAGGAGGGGGAGAAAGAGATGGAGAAAGAAAGAGAGAGAAAGAAGGATGGGAAAGAGAGAAAGAAGGATAGGAAGCGAGAAAGGGGGAGAAAGAAAAAAAAAAGAAAGATTTACAATGGTGAAAGATAATGTGTAGAAGAAGAGAGGATCTTAACTTCCTGAATAATCCTCAGCTCTTCTTCATTAGGGTTAGGGGTACGGGCGCTTGGAGAAAACAGCTGGCCAAACAGACTAACAGACACCATGACTGGTTAGAGTAGGAACACCCAGGCTCTGTCTCTGTTGGTCTCTCAGATGAATTACATTGTATTTCCAAGAGGAGCTGTGAATGAGATGCACAATGCTACGTAATTTAACACTGCTCCATAGGATCAGCCCCCCCCCCCCCCCCCCCCCCCCCCGGATGAATGGTTGCAAAATTCTGATAACCTTCCCAAAATTACCAGGTTTTCCAGAAACCACGGTGGGAATATTCCTGGAATCAGAAGAGATTTAGCACGAAATCCAGAAGCCTTCAACCAGGAGTACCAGAATGTTGCATCCCGAAACTCTTAGAGAAAAAAAAGGAGTTAAGTAGAACCATTCTTGGTGCTGGGTGGAACCCTTTGCAGAGGGATCTAGAACCCTCTACATAGAACCCCCCCCCCCTAAAGTTTCTTCCTAGTACCGCCTATGAAGGGTTCTAATGCAAACCCTTTATCTTTGTAGGGTTCTTCCTAGAACCCTCTATGAACTGGTAGAACCCACCAGCCTTATTAGCCTTTACAATGTAATTATTTACATTACATATATCATAAGGCCTTTCTTTGAGTGCTCAGTTATTCCCTAACACAGTGGCGTTAGGAATCTCCAGGTTTACAGGCCACATCAGGCCTGCAAGTCACATTATAATGGGCTTGAAAAGTGATGTGTAATTCCTATTGGAATCTAGTCAGAGTTAGGACATCCAACAAGTGGAATTGTTCATCACCTGCAACCGGCATTCCGGATAACTGTCTGGGAAGGTAAGATGGAATACTGAGACCACCATCATCATCTAAACTGAAACAACCATCTCAGTAGCAGGTACAATACATCCAACTATTAACAGATTGGATTAGTTTAAAAAAAACATTGTTATTTATCTTTGTGTAGCATAAAATGAATCAACCAATGCAAAAACATAGGTATTACAGTAAAACAAACAATTATGAAAATCTCCCTGCAATAGAGCATGCTGGGAAATATTATATATGGTCCTATGTAGAACCCTTCTTGCCTTCCAAAGAACCCTTCCTGCCTTCCAAAGAACCCTTTCTGCCTTCCAAAGAACCCTTCCTGCCTTCCAAAGAACCCTTCCTGCCTTCCAAAGAACCCTTTCTGCCTTCCAAAGAACCCTTCCTGCCTTCCAAAGAACCCTCAAATAACCTTTCCGTTGGTTCTTAGGATGTTAAAAGTTCTAGGTCGAACCCTTTGCCTTACGAAGAACCCTTGTCTTCTAAAAAAATTGTTATTTTGATCAAAACAGTTGTTGGTAGAACCCTATCCAGCCGCAAAGAACCGTTTTGGAAGCCTTTTTTCTAAGGTTGTAATCAGATGTTTTTCACTAAGCTACTCCAAACTAACAGCAGTCAGTCACAGGTCTCAGCCTAGTTCAGCCTCTCATGTCTTCACATTCTCAACGACCTCAGGAACACACTCAAGTATTCCATTCTGCTACCACACAATACATACCATTCCATTCTGCTACCAAACAATACATACTATGATGCTACCACACAAGACATACAATTCCATTCTGCTACCACATAAGAAATACCACTCCATTCTGCTACCACACAATACATACAATTCCATTCTCCTACCACACAATACATACCAATTTATGATGCTACCACACAAGACATACCAATTCCAATCTGCTAACATACCATTCTATGCTGTTAAAATTATAACAAGTGTACCATATTACGTATTGGATCATTAAAAAATACAGTGTTTACACTACCTTGTAGTTTACCAATAAAATAGGCGGATGGTGAAGTAGACATACTTAGTATTCACATCTCAAAAAATATAAATGAACTTACAATTACTTTCAATAGAAATGTAGCAAAAAAATAGATAAGATTCTGCAACCATGGAGAGGTAAATACTTGTCTATTTATGAAAAAAAATCACATTGATTAAATCTTTGGTCCTGTGACGTTCGTCGTTAAAGGGTAGACCACGGCGCAGCGTGTGTCGGGCTCATCATATTTTATTTAACGGTGAACCGGCAAAAACCAAAAACAATAAACAACACAACGAACGAAAAGTTTTGCAGGTTACTAACAGCAATACAAAAACAAGATCCCACAAAACACAGGTGGAAAAAATGCTGCCTAAGTATGGTTCCTAATCAGAGACAACGATAGACAGCTGCCTCTGATTGGAAACCATACCTGACCAAAACATAGAAAATAAAACATAGAATGCCCACCCCACACCCTGACCTAACCACATAGAGAAACAAACCCTCTCTCTCAGGTCATGGCGTGTCACCATGTATATAGCATTCTGTTGGTGTTGAGTGTTTTCCTGTATGGTACCACTGGGTCTGTCCTAAAGGTATGGTACCACTGGGTCTGTCCTAAAGGTATGGTTACACTGGGTCTGCCTAAAGGTATGGTACCACTGGGTCTGTCCTAAAGGTATGGTATCACTGGGTCTGTCCTAAAGGTATGGTACCACTGGGTCTGTCCTAAAGGTATGGTACCACTGGGTCTGTCCTAAAGGTATGGTTACACTGGGTCTGTCCTAAAGGTATGGTTACCACTGGTCTGTCCTAAAGGTATGGTTACACTGGGCCTGCCTTAAAGGTATGGTTACACTGGGTCTGTCCTAAAGGTATGGTTACACTGGGTCTGTCCTAAAGGTATGGTACCACTGGTCTGTCCTAAAGGTATGGTTACACTGGGTCTGTCCTAAAGGTATGGTACCACTGGTCTGTCCTAAAGGTATGGTTACACTGGGCCTGCCTTAAAGGTATGGTTACACTGGGTCTGTCCTAAAGGCTTTAGCTCAGTGGGCTCAAACAGTCTTGTCACGCACAGGAGACCCAGCTTCAAACACAGACAGTCACACATGGATGTCACTACCCACCTGTCTGAGTTACTGGTAAAACAGTGAATTGGGGACTGGGTAAATTGGGGACTGGGTGAATTGGGGACTGGGTGAATTGGGGTCTGGGTGAATTGGGGACTGGGTGAATTGGGGTCTGGGTGAATTGGGGTCTGGTTGAATTGGGGACTGGGTAAATTGGGGACTGGGTGAATTGGGGACTGGGTGAATTGGAGTCTGGGTGAATTGGGGACTGGGTGAATTGGGGACTGGGTGGATTGGGGTCTGGGTAAATTGGTGACTGGATGAATTGGGGACTGGGTGAATTGGGGACTGGGTGAATTTGGTTCTGGGTGAATTTGGGACTGGGTAAATTGGGGACTGGGTGAATTGGGGACTGGGTGAATTGGGGACTGGGTAAATTGGGGACTGGGTGAATTGGGGTCTGGGTGAATTGGGGTCTGGGTGAATTGGGGTCTGGGTGAATTGGGGTCTGGGTAAATTGGGGTCTGGGTGAATTGGGGTCTGGGTGAATTTGGTTCTGGGTGAATTTGGGACTGGGTAAATTGGGGACTGGGTGAATTGGGGACTGGGTGATTTGGGGTCTGGGTGAATTGGGGTCTGGGTAAATTGGGGTCTGGGTGAATTGGGGTCTGGGTAAATTGGGACGAGACAGTCGAAGTTCAACAATAATAAAGTTATGCCACTTGTCTGGTCTGTTCTAACAGACACACCTCTCAATGGGAAGAATATTTTTTTCCGTTCGTCACGCCATCTTCTGTCATGGTGCCCAGGAACTCCCTCCTCCTATTGGTGTGTCAATGTGTGGTTCAGTATCAGGTCACAGCTCTAGCAGCGACAGAATGGAAACTAGGAAATCAGAGATACATCCTAAATGGCATCCTATTCCTTATTTAGTGCACTACTTTTGAGCAGGCCTCTGATCAAAAGTAATGCATTCTAAAGAGAATATTCCACCTTTAACCACACGTAACAGCATGTAACTAAGACTGACTATTATTATAAGGTGACTGTGTCTTAGTCATGTGACCTGGAGTTGGCAGCATCGGGATAGGTGAACTCTCTCTCTCTCTCTCTCTCTCTCTTTCTCTCTCTCTCTCTCTCTCTCTCTTTCTCTCTCTCTCTCTCTCTCTCTCTCTCTCTCTCTCTCTCTCTCTCTCTCTCTCTCTCTCTCTCTTCTCTCTCTCTCTCTCTCTCTCTCTCTCTCTCTCTCTCTGTTTCAATTTAATGGTCTTTATTGGCATGGGAAACATATGTTTACATTGCCAAAGCAAGTGAAATAGATAATAAACAAAAGTGAAACAAACAATAAAGAATTACAGTAAACATTAGACTCACATAAATCTCAAAGGAATATAGATAGTTTAAATGTCATATTATATCTATATACAGTGTTGTAACGATGTGCAAATTGTTGAAGTACAAAAGGGAAAATAAATAAACATAAATATGGGTTGTATTTACAACGATGTTTGTTTTTCAATGGTTGCTCTTTTCTTACGGCAATAGGTCACAAAGCTTGCTGCTGTGATGGCACAGAAGCAAGATCTGCCCTTAAATTCAGGATTAAGGGCAGAGAGAAGCCTTGGTTTACTAAGGAATTTACAAAAATCATTAGGGAACGAAGTGTTATGTGGGCTAATGCAAGAGGGACTGGTTTGGCAGATGATTGGATGGCTATTAAACATCTTCGAAATATGGGTGTGGCTATGATCTGTAAATTGAAAGCAGACCACTACCTGAAATCTACTTCACAAAATGTAAATAATCCATCCAAATTTTGGCAAGTAGTGAAAGGTTTGGAGTGCAAAAAATATACACAACTTCCCAAACAATTGTTGGTAGACACACAGATTGTAACTGAGAGAACCTCCATTCTGAAAGCCTTGAATCAATTTTTTTTTTAGATGCAGGCAGTTTATTTGAAAAGGTTCGAAGGTATAATTGAGCCCCCTATGAATTTACCGGACACCCCAGTGCACTCCTTCACCAGGTTCTCCCTTTCATCCTTCTCTGTTTCAGAATTATGTAATGTCCTGAAAGAAATTGATGGAAATAAATCCCCTGGCCCTGATGAACTAGACCCCCGCCTCCTACACCGAGCTGCAGACATCATTGCTCGCCACTTAATATGTATTTTTAACCTCACGCTTGATGTTAAGGAAATCCCCAAGTTATGGAAATCTGCTTTTGTACTTCCTCTCCTGAAAGGTGGAGATCCTTCGCTACTTGACAACTATCGACCCATATCAAAGCTGTCTGTACTGTCTAAGGTACTGGAGTCCTTAGTTAGTAGGCAGCTGAAGGTCTACTTCCAAGAAAACAACATCTTAAATGAAATGCAATCAGGGTTTAGGTCTGGCCACAGCTCTGCTTCAGCAACATCCACTGTGCTCTTGATAAGAAGTTACATTGTGTGTCTGTTTTTATTGATTTGTCGAAGGCTTTTGACACCGTAGACCATGCTGTGTTGGTGAAAAGGTTCTAATGTTGTGGAATTACTGGTCATGCTCTAGATTGGTTTATAAATTACCTATCAAATCGTACACAATATGTAAATGGCGGATGGTTGTAAATCTGAGTCCCTAGAGGTGTGCTCAGGTGTTCCGCAAGGTTCTATTTTGGGCCCACTGTTGTTCATTTTGTATATCAACAACATTGGGGGTCTGATTGAAACAGTGGATGTTCATTTTTATGCAGATGATACTGTTCTTTATTCAAGTGGTAGTAGTTTAGCTTTTGAAAATGCCCACATAGCATTTAACATCATACAACAGAATCTGAATGATTTAAAGCTGGTTCTAAATTCACGTAAAACAAAATGCATGGTATTTTCAAATGCCATGCATGTTACTAATCATGTCATTGCTACATTGGCTGGACATACTATAGAGCAAGTTAAAGTGTACAAATATTTTGGTGCGTGGGTTGATGATAAGCTGAGCTTTACTGTGCATGTAGAGAACTTGATAAGAAAGCTCAAGCTGAAAATAGGTTTTTATTACCGGAATAAGGCTTGTTTTTCTTTTGAGGCCAGGAAGGAGCTGGTACGATGTACATTACTGGTGGTTTTAGATTTTAGTGATGTTATATATATGCAGGCCTCAACCACTACCCTGAGAGCACTTGATTCAGTATATCTTGCAGCCCTCAGGTTCATTACAAATCAGAAACGTCTAACACATCATTGTGATCTCTACAGCGCTGTTGGCTGGTCGTCATTGACCTTGCGTAGGCTTAAACACTGGTATACACTGATTCATAAGGCCATATTGGGTAAAATGCCATTTCATCTCTGTTCTTTTTTAATCAGGTCAGTAAATAAATATCAATTACGGTCCTATTCTCATTTGCTTCTGACAGTACCAAAAATTAGACCAGGTCATGGTAGAAATAGTTTTAGTTACTCAGCTCCGTGGTCCTGGAATTCTCTCCTGAACATTTTGTGATGTGATGATCTAGTTTCGTTGGTGGAGTTTAAACACTTGATCGATGTTTATATTCATAGAAGAGTGGAATTGTTTTTAGGCCAGCTGTTTTTAGTCAAGATGTTTGTGCTTTTAATGTAAAATGTTGTTGTTGTACTGGATGTGTTTATAGTTGTGTTTAATGTTGCGTTAGTATGTAATTGTTGTACTGTATGTGTGTTTATAGTTGTGTTTAATGTTGTGTTAGTGTATGTAAGTTGTTTTGTCTGAAACGTTGTTCCCCTGCTGCTATTGGAACAGGTCTCTCTTGGAAAAGAGATATTTATCTCAATGAGAAAAATAAATAAATAAAGGTAATAAATAAAGGTAAAATAAAAACAACTACAGGCTAAACATTAATATTAGACTACACACTACAGACTACACACTATAGACTACACACTACAGACTAAACACTATAGACTACACACTAGACTACACACTAGACTACACACTAGACTACACACTAGACTACACACTAGACTACACACTACAGACTACACACTAGACTACACACTAGACTACACACTAGACTACACACTACAGACTAAACACTATAGACTACACACTAGACTACACACTAGACTACACACTAGACTACACACTAGACTACACACTATAGACTAAACACTATAGACTACACACTAGACTACACACTAGACTACACACTAGACTACACACTACAGACTAAACACTACAGACTACACACTAGACTACACACTAGACTACACACTAGACTACACACTACAGACTAAACACTATAGACTACACACTAGACTACACACTAGACTACACACTAGACTACACACTAGACTACACACTAGACTACACACTAGACTACACACTATAGACTACGGACTACAGACTAAACACTATAGACTACGGACTACAAAATATACTACACATTACAACTACAGACTAAAGATTAACATTAGACTACACACTACAGACTAAACACTATAGACTACGGACTACAAAATATACTACACATTACAACTACAGACTAAACATTAACATTAGACTACAGACACATTACAGATTAGACTACAGACACATTACAACTACAGACTAAACACTATAGACTACGGACTACAAAATATACTACACATTACAACTACAGGCTAAACATTAATATTAGACTACACACTACAGACTACACACTAGACTACACACTAGACTACACACTAGACTACACACTATAGACTATACACTACAGACTACACACTACAGACTACACACTAGACTACACACTAGACTACACACTAGACTACACACTACAGACTATACACTACACACTGCACACTACAGACTGCACACTACAGACTGCACACTACAGACTACACACTAGACTACACACTAGACTACACACTAGACTACACACTATAGACTATGGACTACAGACTAAACACTATAGACTACGGACTACAAAATATACTACACATTACAACTACAGACTAAACATTAACATTAGACTACACACTACAGACTAAACACTATAGACTACGGACTGCAAAATATACTACACATTACAACTACAGGCTAAACATTAATATTAGACTACACACTACAGACTACACACTAGACTACACACTAGACTACACACTAGACTACACACTACAGACTATACACTACAGACTACACACTACAGACTACACACTAGACTACACACTAGACTACACACTACAGACTATACACTACACACTGCACACTACAGACTGCACACTACAGACTGCACACTACAGACTACACACTAGACTACACACTAGACTACACACTAGACTACACACTACAGACTATACACTACACACTGCACACTACAGACTGCACACTACAGACTGCACACTATAGACTGCACACTATAGACTGCACACTACAGACTAAACACTATAGACTACGGACTACAAAATATACTACACATTACAACTACAGACTAAACATTAACATTAGACTACAGACACATTACAGATTAGACTACACAGTACCGACTACACATAAATAAAGGTTAAATAAAAAATTAATTAAAAACTGGTATTTCATGTAATAGAGTTTTTCAAAATTGGATTTGTTTTTTAATTCTTTGTGGGTCTGTGTAATCTGAGGGAAATGTGTATCTCTAATATGGTCATACATTTGGCAGGAGGTTAGGAAGTGCAGCTCAGTTTCCACCTCACTTTGTAGGCATTGCTGCACATAGCCTGTCTTCTCTTGAGAGCCAGGTCTGCCTACGGCAACCTTTCTCAATAGCAAGGCTATGCTCACTGAGTCTGTATATAGTAAAAAACATTCCGTGATTTGGGGTCAGTCACAATGGTCAGGTATTCTATCTCTCTCTCTCTCTCTGCTGTGTTGCTTTAAAAACAACACATTTTAACAGGCGAGGCCACATTCTGCAGGAGAAAGTCCTCAGATACTGTGGGTCAAATGTCAGGGCTGGGGAAGCAAAGGCTGCAGGGGTAGTTAGATACTGTCAAAGTTTTTTATAAGACACATGAATTTGTTGAAAATCCCAAATTGTTTGCGTAGTCAACTTACACACAGCTTTGACACACACACACTTACCCCTCCAGACATGCCACCAGGGGTCTTTTCATAGTCCCCAAATCCAGAACAAATTCTAGAAAGCATACAGTATTATACAGTTGAAATTGGAAGTTCACATACACCTTAGCCAAATACATTTAAACTCAGTTTTTCACAATTCCAGACATTTAATCCTAGTAAAAATTCCCTGTCTTAGGTCAGTTAGGATCACCACTTTATTTTATGTGAATGTGAAATGCCAGAATAATAGTAGAGAGAATGATTTATTTCAGCTTTTATTTCTTTCATGACATTCCCAGTTGGTTAGAAGTTTACATACACTCAATTAGTATTTGGTAGCATTGCCATTAAATTGTTTAACTTGGGTCAAACATTTTGGGTAGCCTTCCACAAGCTTCCCACAATAAGTTGGGTGAATTTTGACCCATTCCTCCTGACAGAGCTGGTGTAACTGAGTCAGGTTTATAGGCCTCCTTGCTCGCACACGCTTTTTCAGTTCTGTCCACACATTTTCTACAGGATTGCTTTCCTTTATTTATATAGCCCTTCTTACATCAGCCGATGTCACAAAGTGCTGTACAGAAACCCAGCCTAAAACCCCAAACAGCAAGCAATGCAGGTGTAGAAGCACGGTGGCTAGGAAAAACTCCCTAGAAAGGCCAAAACCTAGGAAGAAACCTAGAGAGGAACCAGGCTCTGAGGGGTGGCCAGTCCTCTTCTGGCTGTGCTGGGTGGAGATTATAACAGAACATGTCCAAGATGTTCAAATGTTCATAGATGACCAGCATGGTCAAATAATAATAATCACAGTGGTTGTCGAGGGTGCAAAAGGTCAGCACCTCAGGAGTAAATGTCAGTTGGCTTTTCATAGCCGATCATTGAGAGTATCTCTACCGCTCCTGCTGTCTCTAGAGAGTTGAAAACAGCAGGTCTGGGACAGGTAGCACGTCCGGTTACCACTCCTACCCAGTAACTAGAATATGCATATACTTATTACATATGGATAGAAAACACCCTAAATTTTCTAAAACTGTTTGAATGGTGTCTGTGAGTATAACAGAACTCAAATGGCAGGTCAAAACCTGAGAGATTCCTTTACAGGAAGTGGCCTGTCTGACCATTTCTTGAACTTCTTTTCCATCTCTATCATTTACTAAGGATCTCTGCTCTAACGTGACACTTCCCACGTCGTCCATAGGCGCTCAGAGCCCGGGAAAAAACAGAATGTCGTCATTCCAGCCCCAGGCTGAAACACATTATCGCCTTTCTCAAGTGGCCGATCAAGGGACACTGGGCTTATGCTCGTGACCCCGACCGCCCCCGCCTTTGGGATTTTTTCCTCTGTTTGCCGAAAAGGAGATTCCCTGTCGGAATATTATCGCTTTTCTACGAGAAAAATGTTGTAAAAATTGATTTTAAACAGCGGTTGACATGCTTCGAAGTACGGTAATGGAATATTTAGAATTTTATTGTCACG